>NC_090245.1:88564139-88596639 GCF_037325665.1 Littorina saxatilis
ATTCGTAAGGGGAGTACATTTTTCGTACGACATTTTTACTCGGAGTAGTACACCTGTCGTAGGGAGTAATTTCCTCGTGTTATAGGGGAGTACCTTTTTCGTGAGGGGAGTACACATTTCGTACGAACTACGAAAATCAGTAAATCAGTAGACGTGCGAGTTCGAAAACTTCGCATTGATCTCTTGTGTGCTGAATGATTGCTTTCACCGTAGAATACTTTCGTGCGAAATGCTTACTGGGGAGTACACCTGTCGTGGGGAGTATATTGCTCGTGCAACACCGGGAAGGCGCGGGGGCACCCAACGATCGCTTCGGGGACTTGAGAACGGCGAGGACTGAGAAGGTGTCGCAGGGGTTGGGGTTGGGGTAGAGGTGATGAGGGTTTGGGGGAGGAGTAGAAGATCCGGGGGCGGTGCGGGTTGAGGGACAGAAACTCAGTTTGGTGGCTCGGGGGCGGGACGGGCGGGGGGGGGGGGGAGAGTTTAGGAGAGGAGGTTGGGGAGTAACTGAACCGGAGGGTGGGGGGGGGGGGGGGGAGGGAAGACAGAAACTTAGTTTGGTGATATTGGGAGGGAGGATGGGGCGAGTTGGGGGAGCAGCCCTATCGATTAACTGATTTGTGTTGCCAGCTATCGCCTGATTGTGTTCGCGAGAGAAAACGAACTTTCAGTATCTTCAGTCTGTGCGGCGCGGGTGTGGACGTTCCATGTGCAACAGTGTCGCTGCTCTTGCTCAGTGTGCACGGCAGCACGTGCTGTACTATGTAACTCTGTGTGTGTTTTGTGTGTCAGTGTGGGTACACCTTCTGTGTGTAGGATACCATATGCTGTGTTGGTGTGTAGTTTAGCATCCCTCTCTCAGTCTAAATTGCTGTCAGTTCAGGCGCTTGCGTACGGAACTTCAGAAGACTGCCTTCTTTCGTGTTTTTACACGGAAGCGCACAGCGTGCTTGAACTTTTTACAGTACGTGTATACGTGTGTATATCCTTCGTTGCAGGAAAAAAGTGCAGCACGCGAATGCTACACAGCAGAAAACGTGAAAGTCTGTGGATTTTTAAAACTGCTTGAACTTGTATTTTTGCCAGGATCGCGGCATTTGTCAGTTCGGAATGAATGCCGGATACGCCGTGGAGGCTTTTACTAACGGTCAGTGGTCTGTGGACATTTTATACGGGCTTCAACTTGTTTTAATCAGTAGACGTACGAGTTTGAAAACTTCGACTTGGTCTTTTTTGTTCTGAATGATTGCTACACAATAGAATACTTGAAAATTATGTGGAAAGTAACAGGTGCTTGCGTGAACTCCTAAACTACATGCAAATGTGTGCGAAAATAAGCTTGGATCTCTTTTTGGTCGAACGGAATTCTACACATCGTACAACTTTTATATCTATCTTCTAGGTAAAACGACTTTCGTTAAATGTTAAATACCTACGCACGCTCTTAAAAACTCGCCTGGGGTCCTTTTCTGTTCTGTGTGAATTGTAAGTACATTTATTTTTCCGAAATGTCTGTGCAAGCGGCGAAATATGCTTTCGTGAATTCTATGTGAATGTAAGTACACCATCGATTTACCAGGAACAAAAACGTACACTGTGACAAACTACTCCATAGTGTTACGCCATCTGTTGGTATGGTAATGTCACCAAGGCAAGCTGTTGCTGTTTTACGTCAGTACAGCTTGTTGCATATGCTTTGAAAAGCCTTTTGTGAAAGTAAAACGGATTCACGCGGATCGATAATGTTATCTCCATAATGTGTCAGCTAGTCAAGTTGTGAGGGATTCTTTGAAACGTGCTACCTCACATGTTCACCCAGTATAGGACGACAGATGTGTTCGAATGGGACGGTGATCTGTTTGGCAGAAACTTTCATGTTTAACGGCTGAGGGCAAACAGAGCGGAAACGGTGGTTTCGTTGAACGAGCAACTTCAAAGCGGCGTCGCATTTCGCTGACATCAGTGGCTATTATTATTGTTTCGTGGCTTCTTCAGAACTGAATCATACACCAACAGGACGAAGTACGATAAACTAACAGGAAATGAAATGTTCACGACAGCCGTAAACACAGTGAATACATTAATGGTGTGTACAGTTTTATATGTGTGTGAACCTTACCGTTTCGACTACGTTTATAGTTTATATGTGAGGGAAACACTTTCGACTGTGTTTGAAGTTTACACATGTGAGTAAAAGACCTTCCTTCTTATGTGAAGTTTATAATGATTCTTGAGAAGGGCTGCTACACTTCGTTTGGAGTACACAGCTGTAACATACGCTTTCAAGTTCCTCGTGTCGTAGGCTTACCAGCCACGGACACAACTGTTGCCACTTTTCAAACAAATACACAGTTGTTGCAAAGTATTACGCCTCCACAACTACGAGAGGGTAATATTTTTTTTTTTTATTGCTGACAACGAGACAGTGGTTACTGAACATTAAACCTCTACAAGTACAAGAGGGTAATAGTCTTCATATTGCTAGGGACTTCCAGATTCGCCTTCGTCAAAAGTTCGTGAGTGCCGATCTTCGTGAGTTTGCTGCTGTGGTGACGTCACAGCCCGCGTCAGTACGTTACGCTCACCACTTTCTGATTTCGATCCAGATCTTTCTATGTCTATTCTCACGATGAGGACCCAACTACGGACGAGCACGGACCAGAGACGACGGTCCAGCGTGTGTCTCAATGCGGACTCCTCACCGTCTCCCCCGGACGCTGCCAGGCGGCGCAGCTCCAACGTTTCCATGGGCAACGGGCAGTTCCTGGCAGTCCCAGACCTCAAGTACCGGCGATCCTCGCTCAGTACATCCACTTCCGCCTTACTGAGCATGGCGGAAGGAACCCGGAAGCGAGGGTCCTTTACTTCCAGTACCACTTCCGGAAGTTTGCTCAGTGTGCCCCAAGACTCTGAACCCAGGAGGCGTTCGCTTCCGGGTTACATGGAGGTCAAAAGTCAGTCCACGGACTGCTTGCTCGACCGGCGGAGGTCGTCTGTTCGACCGGACGAAGTCTACAAACAGATTAACGACGAGGGGACCCGAAAGATGAAACTTTTTGGACTGGTGATGATGCTCGTGCTAGCTTTAGTCATAGGCGTCTCCTTTCTCAAGTTGTTTCAGCACTGATTTTCCAAGTGATGCTCACTGCTGACAAAAACATATTGAGTGCGTGGAAGATAGATTGAACTGCTTTGGTGGTAAAATAAACAAAACTACGGATGTGTAAACAGTGGTTGTGCTTGGAGTGTAATACACTTCCGTAATGAGACGTTAAAAAAAAGAAAGGGTGTGCTGTAAATGACTATTGCGTGTGGAAAGAATGTTGTTTTGTATTGAAAGGTGCTGTATGCGTGAACAGTGACTTTGACTGCATGACGTCGAGGATGCAGTGAAGTGAATCAGTATAGTCTAAACACTTTGGATTTGATTAAAACGGGGATTTCACCCGTGTGGAGAAAATGATCTTATCCTATGGTGCCACCGGGGCTGACAGAAATAAAGGAATGAGTTCAAATATAGTTATGAATGTGTGTAAATTGGACCAACAGCATGATCAACTGATCAAATCCAATGACGTTGGATGTGTCCACGGTGATCTGGAGGGAAATACACTGAAGGACCTATAAACAGAAGTCGTTTGGTGTGGCTTCGCTGTGATTGTAAAGTACTGCCTGAAGGAGGCAGATGAACAAACTCGATGACGATGTAAATGAAAAAAGTGACTGTGATTGCACGAGGATTTTATGGCAGGGGTATGTGATTATATTTATTCAATGTACGTTGTTCCGTGACAGAACTTGAAGCTTTTAAATTGTTCTTTATGATTGTTTCCAAGTCAGAAGCAAGATAGTACATTCCTTTGACGTTGCATTTTGTGTGTGCAGACTACACGATAATTATGCGAGAAGTTGTTCTCAATATTATTGTTCTTTGACTTTGCTCATCACTGCAGTTGTTATTATACGCAGGTAGAAACAATGTTCAAGTATAAAATATAATGATTGTCTACTATTCTTTCACTTTCTTTAACTTGACAATCATCTTTAACATCTTGAATATATGAGTATGATAAACTCAGAAAGGCAGATATTTTGAACGATCGTAACTTTTAAGAATGATCTTTAAAGGCTTACTAACTTACTCCCGTGTTTACAAAGTATAGTTTGCCCACAATCGATGTCAAACGCACCAAAAGACCATATAATGACGATATGTCGTCATGCGCGGACCATATACGTGCATTTCAGCTTGTTCTAGCCTCTGAAAAAGTGAGGATGTCAACAACGACACGGAGTTCTCTCCCTTGCGTCAACAGCGCATGTGTTGCCAAATCTATAAATAGGACGATCCAGATCAACATGAAAATTAACATATCTCAACATTGAAGGGGTCCTAGACCACAATATTTTGCAGGGAACTTAATTTAGCATGTCTCCAGCTGTTGGTAAAGCAATTAGCGTGTATAGTCATCGAGTACATATGGCTTTTATGAAAAAAAACCAAGATTGTCAGCAAAGAGAATGTTCTTAGTCTGCATTCTTTATATTAACAGAAATGGTCTTGTATTAGGTCTTACTTATCCCGCAAACATAAGGAGAATCACATTATTAAACTGGCATCAGTAACACAACTTGTGATTCTTACATGCTCATCAGTGGTTGTGGAATTGTGATAATTTTGTAAATATTACTTCATGTTTCGAAAAGGTCCAAATCTCATAGAAAAGGGTCAAAATGTCATTGCCATAGTATCCTGACGAATTTTTTTTTCTCGAGTATGACATTGTATGCTTGTTTTGTTTGCTTTGTTTGTTGTTTGTTGTTTTAGTTTTGTTTGTTTGTTCTCTTCATTGTTTTGATTAAACAGGACCAAGAGACTTAATGCACAGTGAATGAACTAAGAAGTGTATATGTGTGACACTGTGATGTCTAAAAGAATCCCCAAAAAGATATACTGTTTAATGAGTGACAATAGAAACAAAATCAGATTACTTCGACTAAATTGATCTGAAGGGTCAACGAACAGACAAGACGAACAGAGAATTGGAAAATACAGAAATAGTTCAGGTGTTGCTAAATTTAGTCTCAAAAGATTGCAAGAAAAAAGCAAGTAAGTCTTCTTGTTCCTCATTTTCATTACTTTCTGTCTGTCCGTTCATTTCATTGACAAGTAGGCCGAAAGTACCGTTAATGTTTTGTATTGTCATTCCTTCAACGTCCCATAAATAAACCTCGCAAGGTTTATTTTTGACTGTGATGCATATAATTGTGACCCTCCACCACGGAATGAGTCGCATGTCACCTTTGCATGATTTTCATATTTTTACATTTTCCTAAAGAGTTTTTTTATGCTCTATCCAGTGGTGAAAACCGTTTTAGAAAAGAGCAAAAACGGTTTGAGTTATAAGCCTGTGACTAAGGTGACCCTCACAATGTTACCAGACACTCCCCGGACTTATATTAAGCCTAGCGCAGAACCGCGCGAGGTGACATGCGACTCATTTCGTGGTGGAGGGTCACATATGTTAGAGTAATGTAATGGCATCATAAGGGTCGACGGATGGGTCATACCCTTTCATCTAAACGGAGACTGTTCTCTCCCAACCCTAACCGTCCCCGTCTACCATTAGCAAAGTTGAGCAAAAGATGACAACCTGAGGTTTAATGCGTGTGTCATATGCAATTAAAACAATTTCAGCTAACTGGCATTTTACGATTTAGTCTCTTTATGTGCGAGGGTGTTGTTGTGTGTGTGTGGTTGTGTGTGTGTGTGTGTGTGTGTGTGTGTGTGTGTGTGTGTGTGTGTTTGAAAGCGGTCATACTTTTGTGTGTTTGTGAGCATTTCTTGAACAGAAGCAATGTTGTGCATGGAAATGTCTGCAGTGGTTGTTTTGAATATGAACGCGTTAAGTTATGCATCTATTTATGAAGTGTACGAGCGGGTGTTCTGTTCATTTACTTGTGTCTTTTGTTGTCTTGTCCTTCGGTCTCCTTGTGTTTTTTCCATCCCTTTCAATCCTTCTGGTGCAGCAACTTGCCACGACAATATATCTGTCTGTTTTTCTTTCTTTGCCCTGAAAAACTCCACCAACTGTCAAACTCTTCTGCTTCTCAGTTTCTCTACATTTGCAAGTTAATCGTCTTAGTGCGTTACACTACGGAAGACTTCGTGAAATTTCCCTGAGAGTAATGATGTGTCTGCAGGCCTTTTAGCGAGACGGTAACGAGCATCACTGGCACATTGTTTAAACGCAGAGTCCTTCCCCTGAAAGCAGCTCTGCTTGGTATCTCAAATCTCCTCAGGCTTTTTACATTAGGTATAAGACTATCTCTCCACATGAAAGCATACTTAAGCAAACAAAATAAAAATAGTCTGTTTACGGTATCCCGACCGACCCTATTTTTTCGCACGACCCTAGACTTATTTTGGCATTTGGGAAGAAAAAAAAATCCCGACCTACCGACCCTATTGTTTTTGCCTATGTTACCGTAAACAGACTATTTTTTGGGGGGGCCTTACAGATTACAACCGGGTTGCTTTCTGTGCAAAATGGGGACTTTTTGTTGAGTTAGTTTTGTAAATACTAATATTAATAATAATGCATACTATTTATATAGCGCATATATCCGGGGTGTAACCCTGCTTAAAGCGCTATACAATCAAAACGCTACGACAACAAAACATTATTTTACGTGCAATCACACACATTTCAATGAATAACACATTGAATAACACATAAATGACAAATACTTCAATCCGCTGAAGTAATCAAGCAAACGAATTCCCACTCTGCACAGAAATTGTGAAAGCATATTTATATATACTATATACTCTTGATGTTTATAGTCTTACCCCGTGTATAAACCTGGTCAGATCTGAGATGGTGAGTTGAATCGTTACCACGAGAAGGACACTGCCTTTAATAGTGGAGACTTGAAACCTGGATCAGCAGCATGGAACATTCTGTGATTAAGTAGAGAGGTATACTTCGATCGCGCGGAATCGATTATCAGACCAAGCATTTGACGATGTGTACGTACCACGGTGTCGGGCATAATTATTTACATAGCATACACGCATAGACCAACACACACAAAGGCACTCGCACGCACGCACGCACGCACGCACACACGCACGCACACACACACACGCACACACACACACACACACACACACACACACGCGCGCGCACATACACACTAAATTTGGAACCTCGGCAGGTGCCCATTTTGGCATGGCCACAGACACAACACCATCACCACAACAACAACAATAAATACACAATACAACACAAGGCAACACAAAATGCACACATACGTTCATTATAAGCATGAATGTATACTAATTTTTTTTCGCACCCAGTCCCCTGCAACAAAACGTTTGAGTTTGAGAGCAATGGAATGTGACTGACTGGGGGCTTGCTGTAAAAAAGAACCCCAAAGTTACTACCTGCTCAGTAAAAAGAGAGAGAGAGAGAGAGAGAGAGAGAGAGAGAGAGAGAGAGAGAGAGAGAGAGAGAGAGAGAGAGAGAGAGAGAGATCAGAGAGAGAGAGAGAGAGAGAGAGAGAGAGAGAGAGAGAGAAAGCATACATGTCTTAAGCTATATGATCGCACGAAGAGTCAAATTGTCGGTACATAGCAATAACGATTTATTCAGAATGCTCGAGTAGATATGAGACTGATGTCCCAATGGCGTATTCTTTTCAAACACAGTTAATGGGACCCAAATAATGCATTAATGGCTACCATAAATGTACAAACAGCAAAAGTGTGGTGACGCAAACAAACAAACAAACAAGACAAACGTATTGTGTTTCGTTACCTTGCACAGATGGTATTTTCGTTTGAATACGAAAGATTGTTTGTTTTGTTTGTTTATTTGTTGCTTAACGTCCAGCCGACTACGCAGAGCCATATCAGGACGAGGAAGGGGGGGGATGAAGGGGGCCACTTGTCAAGCGATTCCTGTTTACAAATGCACTAACCCATTACTTGTGTCCCAGCAGGCTTTAGTAAAACTAAATTAATACCTACTGGAAGATTACCAGTTTCCAGTATGTTAAAATAGGCTTAACCTATCTACTGCTGGACTTACATCAGAACACTAACAGATTAAACTATACATGAATCGCGAGACAAGCGGCAAGAGAAGAGATTTTTGGAAAAAATACAGGTGAATGAGCAAGAAGGCAGAAAAAAGAAAAGAATTCATGAAGAAAAAGAGAGCATGACAGGAAAGAGGAACCAAAAATCTACCTAACAGCAAACTAGAAAGCTCCTGCGGTTCCAAAAACAGGAGGGGCCTTTAATTTCATAACCGCAGTGCCCCACTGCGGGAATACGAAAGATCCCTCGCCTTTTTTTTTAAACAAGTAAGGAACAACTTTAACTACAGATGCAATTGCTGATACAAAACAAATATATTACATGAATATGCAATATACAACTTTACAAAATTCACACAGCCAAATATTTAGCACATGAGTAAGAAATAGAAAATTGTATGTACACTATTTACACAGGCAAATATAGGCCCTACTGACACCAACAACCAACAAATATAATTATAAGTGCAACAGTATACATTTTAATGTGTACACAAGGACCAAACACGGTAATATTCGGAGAACAAGAAGATAACTTCTTGAAAATAAACATAATACAAGTAACAAAATACAATCTAATTATTTCGTCATTTAATAACATTTCAAATAGCGCTACACAAAAGGGCACCTCGTGAATTTGATATTACAACAGGACATTTCCGTGACAGCTATTTCGCGCCATGTGTTCCAAAGGAATAAACAAGAAGATACAATATTTATGATAACTTGCAGCACAGCCGGAGTTATTGGGCGATATATATCTCACGAATTTATTATGAGTTATTTCTAATATGCTGACTGTTAGCAAATGATACCAGACATGTCGAGAAAAAATATATCAAGCATGAGCCTTTTAGGCGAATGCTGATATCGTTTGTGAGACATGTCTGTTATCATTTGCTAACAGTCAGCATATTAGAAATAACGGTTTTATTACGCTTTTTTTTTTTGTTGCACAGAGAGCGACAGATTGAGAACCGACTCCAGACGGATGGAAAATGACGTAAAGATACAGGGTGACCCCAAAAAAAGAGTACCCAAACAAAATTGAATAACTTTGTCAATTTTAACTTTTTTTTTTCTTTTTGAGGTGAGTCAAGCTAATCCACTGCATGGTTGGATGAAATAAAAGCTGTTCTCACAATGAACTATACTAATGATCAACGGACGTTTTGCATAGAGACCTATTTTCGCACAAAATCATACAGAGATGTGCAAGTACAGTTCCAGAGACACTTCCGTCAGCGCGATTTCTATCTTTGGGGGTTCCTGAAAGACAACATCTACAGGAACAACCCACAGACAATCACAGAACTCAAGAGAGCAATCACAACAACCATTCGCGGAATCTCGCAACAGGAGTGTGTGCGGGTGATTGATAACTTTGCGCGGCGAGTTCAAGTTTGCCTGCAGCGGCGTTTGGAGCATGTTCTGTAGAATGAGCATAACTTTCCTGAAAGACAAGCTAGAACGTTAAAATTTTCTGTGCAAATCATGCAGAGGCTACTTGTGTGTGTAAATAAATTTTATGAAGATTGCTTTATTTGTGTTCAATTTATGACGTTTTGTTTGGGTACTCTTTTTTTTGGGTCACCCTGTACATTTGACGTAAAGCGAGTGACCCAATTTCACTTGATTTTTCCGAACTTTGATAATTTAGATTTCAAGTGAGCTAGTCGGCATTGCACACTCAGAGGATGGGCGGTGCCTCGCTGTTCCGTAAAGCACCCACCGACAAAACTCGCTTTTAGGTATTTCTTTTTTAGGTAAAGAGAGTATTATCTGACAGCATTTGAAGTGTCATTCTTTAGAATAAATCACACTGATATTGCTGATTTAAATTTTTACTTTGTCTTGTTCATTTTTAGCTTGATAAACAAAAAGGGTCCCTGCCTGAACGTTATAACATTTAGAGGGTCACCTAGAATCCGTCCTGATTGGTCAAAAAGCCATATGGGGCACTGGATTGGTAATAAAGCCTGTTGATGATAACGGGACGCTGAAACGGCTAAAATAAAGTGGTTTCCGAGGAATGAGTTTTGCGTAGTGTTTGTGATGTTGCAATAGGAGTTTTTAATTACGTCTATAAACTAGCAAGCCCGGTGTAACACGAAAGTTTTACTCCACGAAAAATGTACTCCGGAGTAACAATTTTGTACGAAATTCTTACTCCGAGTACACCTTTCGTACGAGAAAAGAACTCCCTAAGGCACGAACAATTTACTCCCTCCACGAAATTTTTACTCCCCGTTTTGTTTACTTACAGTAAAAATCTCGTACGCAAAAATGGGATGCGGGCGAAGGGATAATGCCAATATGTGATCTCGCGTACACGAATGTCGCGCTACCCTCCCTCCACCCCTTCGACCACCAAGACTAACAGGGGACACGGGAGTAAAAATTTCGTACACCTTGCTCGTGTAAGGGTGAAGTGATTTATTTGTTATTTATTCGTCAGGGGAGTAACATTTTTGTAGGAAAGTTTTACTCGGAACTCACCTGTCTTGGGGAGTAGTTTTCTCGTTTAATGGGGGAGTGGTTTTTTTGTAAAGGGAGTAACTTTTTCGTACGACATTTTTTACTCCGGAGTAAAAATCTCGTGGGAGTAATTTTCTCGTGTTTCACCGGTACTGACACATATATAGAAAACGGATTCATGAAGAAAATGAGCTCCAGATGGTAATAAAAATGGGGCAATGTAAATGTTTTATACTTATGATACTAAAATTAACGTTGTGGGTGTTGCACATAATGTTTAATCATGCAAGAGAATGACATTGCTAAGGCCTAAAAAAAAAAAATAGGTGTGGTTACGGTAACCCGACCTACCCTATTTTTAGGGGCCGATCCTATAACTTTTTATTACATTTGTCAAAAAAACAAAAAAAAACGAGTGCAAAAAACGCAATGAAAGCGAAAGCGCCCGAGTCGCACACTTATTTCCCTGTCAAGTAGGTTTAATTTGTACACATTAGAAAAAAAAGTAAAAAAAAAAAAAAAGGGTGATTGCCTACCTACCTACCCTATTTTTTTTGGCTATGTTACCGTAACCACACCTATTTTTTTTTTTTTGCCTAAAGAAGGCAATTAAGGGTAGGCTTGTGGAGTGAGGGTGGAGGGGCAGGGGGTGGAAGTAGGTATTAAATATAACACCATGTCAGCTTGATTATTATTAATATATGAAGTCTTATACCGCGCGCGTATCTCCAGACTCGGACTCTGAGGCGCAGGGGTCTATTTATGCCGTGTGAGATGGAATTTTTTACACAATACATCACGCATTCACATCGACCAGCAGATCGCAGCCATTTCGGCGCATATCCTACTTTTCACGGCCTATTATTCCAAGTCACACGGGTATTTTGGTGGACATTTTTTATCTATGCCTATACAATTTTGCCAGGAAAGACCCTTTTGTCAATCGTGGGATCTTTAACGTGCACACCCCAATGTAGTGTACACGAAGGGACCTCGGTTTTTCGTCTCATCCGAAGGACTAGCACTTGAACCCACCACCTAGGTTAGGAAAGGGGGGAGAAAATTGCAAACGCCCTGACCCAGGGTCGAACTCGCAACCTCTCGCTTCCGAGCGCAAGTGCGTTACCACTCGGCCACCCAGTCCACAGGGTAGCAAATATTACGCTAGAATTAGCACATAAAAAAGCCAGTTGACTTGTTTATCTTGAACTCAGCTGCCGGGATAGCTTGTTGTTTCAAAATTAATGGGCCAGTCGTTTCCTTTCTTAACCGACGCCTCAGAAACGATGTAATTACTAGTGTAACGTGACCAACTCCAATCCCAAATGATCGGCCATTTATAATTCCTACGAGTCCCGGCCGGCGTGGCTAACTGAAGACAGACGTCTGGCCTAATACTTGGATAAACAGTTTTATGATGGCAGCGTCGTTCCGAACCTTCAGAGTGTTCAAACAGAAACAGCATACCAAAGGAGAAAACACAATATTTCCCTGTTTCTAATTGGCTCTCCTGTGCGTGTTATTCAAATGAACTAACACAGAGAAAAAGATAGAAAAGAAAAAGCCTTGCGCTTCTTCCTCGACACTCGCACGCACCAAGAAAACATTTATTAACTTCATGCTGAGAGAAAATGTGTTTCTCGCCCGCTACGTCCTGTCTGCTCAAGGCCGAAGATATGAAAAACACCGTGAGTTTAGCATGGCACAGCGCCTGCACCAAAGACCAATGTATTTGAAGTGTGAAAGATGAAGGCTGTATCACTGTTTCGGAACGAAATGTAGTCAGTTAATAAGTTCACTTAAGACTGATTCATATATATATATCTCTCAGTCTGTCTCTCTCTATCTCTTTCTCCGTTTCTCACAGCCCTCTCTACCTTTCCCTGTCAAACTGTGTGTGTTTGTGTGTGGGTGTGAGTGTGTGTGTGTCTGTGTGTGTATCGCCCCCCCCCACACACACACTATACACACACTGTCACACAAACAGACAGACACACGCACAGACACACTGAGAGCGCTTGCCAATCGTCGAAAAGAACTTGTCACATAATTCTACCCTAAACCGTGAAACATCAACATTCCCCCAAACCATCAACCAGTGCACTGAGCAATTCCCATTACACAGCAATTTGAAAGCACGTGCGCACCTATAACTTTCAGTTACCCAGGCCAGGCTGTCGTGAGCTTCAAACATCTCTAGCAATCTGGATGTCTGGGTTTCTATTTGCTTCCGATTTTTTCAGAAGATACAAGACAGTCTACCCTAAAGCTTGCTGCCAATGCTGGAAGCACTTGTTCTGCTCCCTTTGACAGCTTAATGCGAACCCTTTTACAAGCAAAGCTTTCAGTACTCAAGAAGTTGGTGTCTGATGCGTAAGTTGCCTGTCACAGAAAAGGAACAGAAGATTTCCTTCAAATGCGTGTTTTATACCCGTTTCTCCTTCTCTAAAGATACACATGTCAGCCAATACACAGAACCTTGCTTTAGGTTGGACTACTGACAGCGCTTTTTACCTCAGAAATACCACCTCTCCCTTGCATACGTACTCTATATATTTACATTGCTTAAGATACATTTCAGCCAAAAGACAGAACCTTGCTTTTAGTTGAACTGCTGATGGGACGTTTGACCACAAAGATTCCACATCTAAATATACATTGCCACTTATCTGTCTAGGCTTTTACGGCAGACTGACGCATACACTGACTGCAGAAGTCATTTCGCAAAAAGAAGTCTCGCTCTGCACAGAAAGCAGCCTAGCTGTTGATTTTGGGTATGTGTCCAAGTTGAAGGATGCTCTTATATCAGCCTTATCCCTGCTCTTATCCCTGCTCTTATCTCAGCCTTATCCCTGCTCTTATCTCAGCATTATCCCTGCTCTTATCTCAGCCTTATCCCTGCTCTTATCTCAGCCTTATCCCTGCTCTTATCCCTGCTCTTATCTCAGCCTTATCCCTGCTCTTATCTCAGCATTATCCCTGCTCTTATCTCAGCCTTATCCCTGCTCTTATCTCAGCCTTATCCCTGCTCTTATCTCTGCCTTATCCCTGCTCTTATCTCAGCCTTATCCCTGCTCTTATCTCAGCCTTATCCCTGCTCTTATCTCAGCCTTATCCCTGCTCTTATCTCAGCCTTATCCCTGCTCTTATCTCAGCCTTATCCCTGCTCTTATCCACGCCTGGTCCATGCTCTTATCCCGGCCTTATCCCTGCTCTTATCCACGCCTGGTCCATGCTCTTATCCCTGCTCTTATCCACGCCTGGTCCATGCTCTTATCCCGGCCTTATCCCTGCTCTTATCCACGCCTGGTCCATGCTCTTATCTCAGCCTTATCACTGCTCTTATTTTAGCCTTATCCCTGCTCTTATCTGAGCCTTATCCCTGCTCTTATCCACGCCTGGTCCATGCTCTTATCCATAGCCTGGACTTATATCTATGATGATGCTTCTGCACTCTAGAAGGAATGTATCTTTATTACATACATTTCTGAGCAGTAGATTGAGACTGGCAGAGTAGTTCTGATGGCTCAATCCATCATGATAAAATCTGGCCGTTTTAAAGGTCCAGCGAAACTGAGTAGCGGAAGTCTGGAAACACATTTTATTTCGTTTCATTTACTTTACTTAACTGTGCTCTACTTCATTATCCCATTGCTGGGAAATTCGGGTCGCTTCCTCCCAGTGGAAAACTCCAGGCGAAATAAGAAAAAAATATATCGATTTTCATTTACCAAAATCCACCATAGCCGTAACGGCTCTGTCCTATCCGAAACTAGTACTAGTTTGAGTAGAAGCTGACATGTCCTACCTCCCCCATGGCTGTGGGACACTCCGCCCTATTTACAATACACCTCCACAACCGACGTCATGCGATGAATAATCCAAACATGATTTACTTGACTCAAAGGAAGCATGTTAATTTGCTACGATGTAATCATGGAATACAACATCGCAGTTATGGTTACAAGGGATTTAATTCTCCAGCGCATGTAACTATTGTCCCGACTGTGAAAAGGTCAGAGCAAAGGCCAAGCAGATGGTATCTGGCAGGGAGGCATCAGTGAGGCATCAGTGAGGCTTTAAAATGCCACCATACCAATTAATAACTGCGAGAAAATTGCTGGGGGCTGTAGCGTTTCTTCAAGTCTTCTTGAGAAAGGAGTATCATTTGACATTGATTTTCTTCAGTTTTGATCTGTCGAGTATTTGAGAAAGAGTGTTCGTTTAAGGACAATACACTAAGACAGTAAACACGGGAAGCAGTCCTTGCAGAGTAATCGAAAGGAGTGCGAGTTCTTCCTGGAAGGGAAAAGTCTTAGACATGTATTTTATATGCATCATCGCTCTTTGATCTTCCTGATTCAATAGGACTTCGCAAGGACAACATGTACGTGTTACTTCGTTAAACCATCATTGCGTCTGAAATTGTTGCTATAAAACACATCCATTCCCAATCTATCACCTATTTCTCGATTTATTATTTTTTAAATCTCTTAAATTCTCGAACGAGTTGAAAATACCAGACGCCGTTAAGAGAAGGAATTAAATGTATATGTAGGACCAAGAATGCTTGTCTCTTAGTCCTGAAATCACGAACCGTCAAACGGCCATCACTACAAACCTAAATACCCTCACGTCGAATGTGACCATATCTTTTAGTTTCGTACGAAAATCAAAATCTATGAAACTCATAACACTGAACAAAGTGACCTTACAAAAATACCGTAAAACATAGCCAAAGGCCATCTTTACTCTTTTCGCGATCAACCAAAACCGGGGAAAAACAATGTTTCAGAAATCTGCCGTGTGCTGACAAAACCGAGTAAGTCCATTTTTTTCAAAAATGATATTTTTTGTTCATCAAAGCTTAGAAATTAAGGCGCACCTTATGTGTAAATTGTGACTTTGTGAAATAAATAGATAAGGAGATATAAAAAAGTAAGTCCACACCTTAAAAACTGTTTAAAGTACATCTGCCATGTGCTGACAAAACCGAGTAAGTCCATTTTTTTCCAAAAATGATATCTTTTTGTTCATCAAAACTAAAAAATCAAGAAGCAGCCTGTGTGTAAATTTTGACTTTGTAAAATAAATAGATAAGGAGATATAGAAAAGTAAGTCCACAACTTCAAACATTTCTCAAAAAAAATTACATGTCAATTTGCTGGTAAAACCAAGTAAGTCCATCCACCAATCACAAGAACCTTTATGACGCTATAACCAATCAGAATGCAATGTTTTTGCCAGTATGACGTCAAAGTCAATCCGAATATTCTTGCGGCATTTTACTTGTTAGTAGGGGTGCTAGTTTTGGTGCAAGCATGGCTGCTAAAGAAGAAGTGTTGTCAAGATAAATGACAAAACAGTGAAAATAACGTTAACATTACGAATTTGCACAAGATGGAGAGAGAGAGAGAGAGAGAGAGAGAGAGAGAGAGAGAGAGAGAGAGAGAGAGAGAGAGAGAGAGAGAGAGAGAGAGAGAGAGAGAGAGACTAAACAGGAAGAGAGTGAGAGAGGGGAAAGAAATCAGGGTCGACGGGGGGGGGGGGGGGGGGATGGAGGAAGAGAGAGAAATAAAGGGAAAGAGGAATTAGGGAGGGAGGAAGAGAGTAAGAGGGAGAGAGATAGCGAGAGAGGTAGGGAGGGATAGAAAGAGAGATGGAGGGAGGAAAAGAGAGAGATAGGGAGGGATAGAGGGAGGGATAGTGAGAGAGACAAGGATCGTCAGGTGAATTATATATAGATAGAGAAGAAAAATGTTTAAATTAAAACGTCATAAGGTGACGTCATTATGTCTCGCCTTATGGAAGAGGTCATTTGTGTGTTCTAAACTTTAAATGACGTCATTTGTGAGTTCTAAACTTAAAATGACGTATTTTCTGTATGGGTCGTATGACAAGAATTTTAAAGCTATCATTATAGGAAAATTGGGAACCCCTTGGACTTACTTGGTTTTGTCAAAACATTCATGCACACTTAAAAAGTTGTTTTTGGTTGTGGACTTACTTGTTCATATCTGCTTATCTAAGCACTCTAAAAAGTAGAAATTAGCACACAAGATGCGCATTGATTTCTTCTTTTTGATGAACAAAAAATATTATTTTGAAAAAAAAATGACTTACCAAAGCGGAAGGTCGTGGGTTCGAATCCCGATTTTTCCGATATTCCAGGTCAACTTACGTGCAGGCCTGCTGGTGCCTTATCACCCTTCGTGTGTACACGCAAGCACAAGACCAAATGCGCACGGAAAAGATCGTGCAGTCCAAAGCAGAGTTCGGTGGGTTATAGAAACACGAAAATACCCAGCATGCTTTCACCGAAAACGGCGTATGGCTGCCTAAATGGTTTTGTAAAAACGGTCATCCACGTACAAATCCACTCGTGCAAAAGCACACGTGTACGTGGGAGCTTCAGCCCACGAACGCAAAAGAAGAAGAAGAAGAACGCCTTCACAAAAATTGCGTCCTCGCTGTTAAAACCCGTCAATCGGGACAGTGAATGTTTCCGTACCATGTCCACACGGCACCTGAATTGCTTAATATCAATTCAAACGTAACACATCTATAAATAGATTCAGGAAACATTGACACCTGCAATAAAATCACTTTCGTGCCTGTGCTAGCATTTTAATGTCCAGAAATATTTCTTAATAACAATTTCAAGAAACGATTTTTAAGACATCAAACCCGGGTAAATAGTGTTTGATTTGAATTTCAAATAATGTGATTTAAGGCTGTAACTATAGTAGTAACCGAACCACCCAAACTTACAACAACAAAACATTACCGGAACAAAAAAACATGCTGTGTAGCTTAAAAAATTGTACGTGAATAATATGTATTTTAGCAAATCACCGCAATCTGATATGCTCATCATTCTCCAAGGCACTCAAACTAACACTCACGTACACAGTCATACACAAGAACCAGCTTTTATTCTTGACTGGACATAGTCCTTAGATCAAGACTGGTTTTAATCAGAACAAACACACAAACGCACACATTGTTACAGGTTCGCTTCGAAAGTATCTGTGAGAATCGTACCGAAATGAGCCAGAGCGTTGTTTAGAGATCAAATAAGCAAAGGGAAGTAAGCGCTCTAATGTGCACACGACATGTGTAATAGAGTAAGCGAGAGTTATACGGAACGTTTCTCCTGGCACCTGAGAGAATAACGCATTGAAATGAACAAGCGACTTTCATCCTCAAAAAAAGCATTACTTTTTCTTCCAAATGTTTTGACAAAACCAAGTAAGTCCACTTGCTTAGATCTGTCAAATTTTTTAGATCTGATATAATGGAAAAAAGTGACAAAACCAAGTAAGTCCACAAAATGCCCAACAAAACAAAAACCATCCATCAGATCATTATCAAACTCGGGTTGTAAACGTACATTAATGCTATTTATATTATTATCTCTGTAGGTTGATCAAGCTAATCGTCACTTTTGAGAAATGTAATAAAACAGAAAAAGTCGTTTATCTCAGAACTAGCTTCAGTGGACTTACTCGGTTTTGTCAGCACACGGCAGAAATGACTGACGCCCAAAACAGAGTCATCATGTCACGCTATACTTTATCCTAGATAGTAGTGCTGCCAAAACGGGTTGGTAACATGCGATACACAGATACAAAATGTGACGGGTGGCCCGAGGTCATATATTCTTTACTGGGAAACACACGTTTTGCAGATTCTAAACGCGGAACAAATAAGTTTCTTTGTCCTTAGTGTTTTCGCCTTGCCATGAAGATGCACCAAAAGCGCTGACGTAAGCAAAAAACCAGCAACTTTTCAGAGAGTATCAAACAACACACATACATAAATATGTACATATAAGTATTTCACTTATCGCTGTCACTCACAATATGGAGGTACATATGTGTCTGTTGTTCTCGTATGACAGATATGCACGCAAAACGTTCAGCACATGTTTTTGTGCACAACATAATACTTATCACAGCATCTACACTTTATGTTACAGATTATTTACAGGATGCAATCGTTCCCTAAATACGCACCATAAACATCGTTTCCAAGCAAGCTGTTTTAAGCGCATTACAACAAACCACATAATTATTTGTTTTGGTTTTGGCTTATCCCAAGCCCCATTACTAAACCGCCTCAGGAGCGTACTAGTTTAATTAGAACAGATTAAGCGAATAACGAGGCCAATCGGCTTCTCCGCGATTTGTCTTGTCTCGCATAGATTATAATATTAATGAGATTCAGTACAGTGTCTGAGCGACTCATTACTATCCGTTTCAACTTCTTCGAGCGTAAACAGCTGTGCGGCTTTTCTGGATTTCGTTTCGATCAATGAGGCTTATATCGCGCATATTCCGTGGGTACAGTTCTAGGCGCTCTGCAGTGATGCCGTGTGAGATGAAATTTTATACGGCCAGTAGATTGCAGCCATTTCGGCGCATATTTACCTTTTGCGGCCTATTCGATCATTACAAATCTCGCTTTTGTGTTCGCAACTCTGCTTGTACTCAGATCAAAGATATTCTACTGAGTAGCAGTCGGATATTTGTTTGCTCAAAATGATTTACTCTTTGTGCGAGCAGTAGTTATTATGTAATTATACAGACCATATCAAGGTTCAGTTAAAAGAATTGTCTGCCAATACTGAAATCATGATCGAAGAATGCACAAGTCGTTTCTAACTTTCTCAATCTCGCATGTTCCTCTGTTCATATATAATGTTATACATATGTCAGATCCACCCATCATATTTTTTGTGCGAGCCATACTTTGTAATCATATCAATCAATCAATCAATATGAGGCTTATATCGCGCGTATTCCGTGGGTACAGTTCTAAGCGCAGGGATTTATATTTTTTTATTTTATTTTTTATTGTTATGCAATTTATATCGCGCACATATTCAAGGCGCAGGGATTTATTTATGCCGTGTGAGATGGAATTTTTTTTACACAATACATCACGCATTCACATTGGCCAGCAGATCGCAGCCATTTCGGCGCATATCCTACTTTTCACGGTCTATTATTCCAAGTCACACCGTGGTATTTTGGTGGACATTTTTATCTATGCCCATACAATTTTGCCAGGAAAGACCCTTTTGTCAATCGTGGGATCTTTAACGTGCACACCCCAATGTAGTGTACACGAAGGGACCTCGGTTTTTCGTCTCATCCGAAAGACTAGCACTTGAACCCACCACCTAGGTTAGGAAAGGGGGGAGAAAATGGCGAACGCCCTGACCCAGGGTCGAACTCGCAATCTCTCGCTTCCGAGCGCAAGTGCGTTACCACTCGGCCACCCAGTCCAGGACATATAGGACACACAGCTGCAGCTACAAGAATTCATCGTCGGCAATACATTTACACTTTTCTGGTTTTGCAATCATGCAGAATGGATGACTCATGTCACTAACGTTTGACCCTGAGCAATACTTTGTAATCATATATAGCACACAGAGCTACAGTTGTAAGAACTCTCTATAACAATGTCACCATTAGATTCACACTTTTCTGGCTTTGGAATAATTCAGAAAAAGGTCAGCCATATCATTTCCTTTTCAACCTGCACTTTCTCAGATACGTACGAGAACAAGGAGCGGCAGCAGACGACATTTAACTATTCTGGACTAAACTCAATTTTCTGCTGTTGCTGGTCTTCAAACGAGTTCACTTTTCGTTGTCCCCAAAAGAGGAAAGGCAACAACATTAATTTGAAAAGTGATATAAGTTTGCATCGTCTACAAGGAAGTCATTAACTTTCCTTCCTTTTATCATCCTACCTTTTTCATGTTGTTTGGAAAGTTTGAAAAGAAAGGTTCTAGACAGCGAAGATGAGAAGTGAACGAAACCTGCATTGTCTAAAAGGAAAACACTCCTTCAAAGCCCCCCCCCCCACCCTCTGAAATCACCACCACCCTCAAACCCTCCTACTTTTCTCTGTCTTTCAAAAGTTTGAGATGAAGGAGAAGAGTCGTAAATTACCGTCTTGCTGCCAACTCACCGTGAGGCCTGTGCACTGAGAAAACACTCCAGCACGAAACGAAAAGAAAAAAGCGCGTACGATACTCAGATGTACTCTGTCGGACGGTATGCTGTGCAGGAGGGTTACCCCCCCCCCCCCTCCCCCCCCCCTAAAAAAAGGAGAAGGAAAAACAAAAGCAACAACAACAACAAAGAACAAAATGCTTTGTAAGACGGTGTTGTCAACTGGAGATTACAGTAAACGGTAAACAAAAATACAGCAACCACCCCACGCCACTCTCCCCCAAAAAATTTCAGGTTTTTCTTTCATATGGAGGCACTGCAAACATTATATCTGAGATGGTTGACGCCAGACACGTTTAGTCTTCAGCAGTCGTTCAGACAGTCAAAGCCATCGTTCAATTAAGTCGGTGCAAAAAGCTGTCCCTTGCGAATAGCAATTGACTGGTCACTAAAAAAATATGAATACACACCAGCATATAGTTACTAGCAAGCTTGAACTTTATAGGTGTTGCAGCGGTAATATAGGAAATATTTACTTGTATTTTTCAACAAAACATAAATTCAAAGATATCCCGAAGTCACAATCTTACTGCAACCTACACACTACAATGACTGTACAGCCACGAACGTAACAGACAGTTTAGGTATGGGACGCCACCATGCCGACAGATGGGACTATTGGCAGTCTGACTGTAGAGTAGAACAAGAAGTGTATGACTGTAGAGTACAAATGAAGTATATATTTTTACTGATGAAGAACTGTTGTTCGAAACCGGTCCTCTTTTTTTTGTCGTTTTTTGTCCATGTTTCTGGTAAGTACTTTTTCATAGTTATCTTGTTCTTGTTCTTCTCACCTGCAGCCTCTTGTTGCTATTCTTTTTACTGTAAGTCTGATATAATCTCAGGGAATCAACTTGTCAGCGTGAAGATGTCCCCGTTCTACGCGCGTTGAACAACGATGAGTGCGCCGACTTTGGCCCGACTGTCATGTTGTTGTGGCGTGGACAAGACGGTAGACATGGAAGTGGAGGCGTAGGAAGTCGTGCGATGGGGGTGCGGCAGGCTGGAAGTGGAAGTCATTTCTAGTAATTAGTCTATCATCCCTGGGCACCAAGCTCTGGGGACCCGCTGCCGAGCTGTTGAAGAATGCGGACTGCATGGCAGCCACCGACCTGACGATATGACGGCCATGAATATCGAACGCAGAAGACGATGTCTATCATCAGCGTGAAGATTTCCGAGTTCTACGCGCATTAAACAACGATGAGTGCGCTGACTTGGGCCTCAATGTCTTGTTGGCAGGAAAGGTGGAGATGGAATTGGAAGTCGTGCGTGGAGGTGCGACAGGTGGGAAGTGGGCCAGGCGGGCTGAGCGGAGGATCTGAGCTTGCTTCCAGCCCGGCAGACGGTAAAAGTCGCAACGTGGCATCTTCACTGCCTCCAAGAACTGCTTGTCGCTCAGGTGATGCTGAAATGATAATAATCAAAACAAAGTTTAAAATACATTTATCCCAAAGAACCCTAATTTTTATTTATTTGTATTTGTATCTCTGATTCAATTCTGAAAGACAACAGAGCGCTGTTTCAACACACAGACACACACACACACACACACACACACACACACACACACACACACACACACATCGAAACCTTTTTTTAATTTTTTTTAATGAGTTTGGTATGCGTCCAATCGGAAGGATGCTTTATCCTATACATAAGTCTGGATATGAAATATATCATTGTCGCAGTGTCGTATGTATACTTATAAATGTATACCTTGTAAGATTATGTAAAATGAAATAAAACATTGTTAATTGGAGCAAAAGAAAAGTCTGGATAAATCTATGGTGGTATACCGGTCACGTGATCCTCTACCCGAGAGTGGAGGTATCTTTAGGGATTAAAAGTCGCTTTTACAATTCAATGACACATTTTATGTTATAACATGCCAGGAGTCTGATTTCTGCGTAGTTCGCCCTTACAGTTTTGTATCAGAGCGTTTCCCCCTTAGTCGATTAGTCTCGAATTGATTGATGATACCCCATTTCCTTTGCCTTTCGTTTCATTGTATTGGTGTGCAGCGATTATCCCAGTCATTTTGATTTCCTGACTGTGATTTCCGTGAAAGCTATATTACCGTTGGGGCCTCTCAAAGCACCCGAGCAATCTATTACATGCACAACAAATTGCACATCCAAAACTAGACATTAGTGTTTTTTTTTAACGCAGCTAAAAAACAAGTCGCGTAAGGCGAAAATACAACATTTAGTCAAGTAGCTGTCGAACTCACAGAATGAAACTGAACGCAACGCAACGCAGCAAGACCGTATACTCGTAGCATCGTCACTCCACCGCCCGTGGCAAAGGCAGTGCCAGTGAAATTGACAAGAAGAGCGGGGTATTCGTTGCGCTGAGAAGGATAGCACGCTTTTCTGTACCTCTCTTCGTTTTAACTTTTTGAGCGTGTTTTTAATCCAAACATATCATATCTATATGTTTTTGGAATCAGGAACCGACAAAAAATAAAATGAAAGTGTTTTTAAATTGATTTCGAAAAAAAAAATTTGATAATAATTTTTATATATTTAATTTTCAGAGCTTGTTGTTAATCCAAATATAACATATTTATATGTTTTTGCAATCAGCAAATGATGGAGAATATTTTTTTTACAATTGTCAGATTTTTAATGACCAAAGTCATTAATTAATTTTTGAGCCACCAAGCTGAAATGCAATACCGAAGTCCGGGCTTCGTCGAAAATTACTTGACCAAAATTTCAACCAATTTGGTTGAAAAATGAGGGCGTGACAGTGCCGCCTCAACTTTCACGAAAAGCCGGATATGACGTCATCAAAGACATTTATCAAAAAAATGAAAAAAACGTGTGAGGATATCATACCCAGGAACTCTCATGTCAAATTTCATAAAGATCGGTCTAGTAGTTTAGTCTGAACCGCTCTACACACACACACACACACAGACACACACACACACATACACCATGACCCTCGTCTCGATTCCCCCCTCTACGTTAAAACATTTAGTCAAAACTTGACTAAATGTAAAAAGTGAGAGGGAAAAGTGCCAATACCGATCACAGATTTCTTCTCTTTTTGTGAAAATTCAAAGACAACAGCAGAGGGTATAATCAATTTATATCAACAAGCAAACAGGAACCACATGACAGGCACTCGCATTTCCATGATTGATGAAATCGATCATCAACCAGCAAGACGGTGAGGGAGAAAAACACGAAGAGGGCAGAAGAGGAGGAGGATAAGGCACACACACAAAAATAGTCTGTTTACGGTAACATAGGCAAACAAAAATAGAGTCGGTAGGTCGGGATTTTTTTCTCTCTAAAAAAACCCATATTTTTAAGTTATTTTGCCAAAAAACAAAGACCTTTATTTTTTTTTCCAAATGCCAAAAAAAAGAGTCTAGGGTCGCGCAAAAAACTAGGGTCGGTCGGGATTGTTTTGGCCTAAGAAAAAAGATTAGGAATAAGAATGAAGGGAGTGGGTTGCAAAGATTGAGAAAAAGAGGATAAAGAGAGGCTCAGAGAACAGCAAGGAGGAGGAGGAGGATGAAGAGGAGGATGAAGAGGAGGAGGAGGAGGAGGAGGAGGAGTTAAGTTACAAAACAGCTGTAGACGAAGAAGGGGGAGTAGAAAAGGGAAGATGAACACATGTTCGAAATAAGAAATAGGAGAAGAAAGAAACAACAGAAAAGAACAATAAGCAGAGTACGTTTCTTTACTTCGATGACATACCTCTCTGTGGTCGCTCAAGGTATCGGGAGGCAGTTCTGACTTCAGCAAAGCTTTGTAAGGATGTCTTGTTACGCGCAAGTATGTCTTGTCCACAATCTGCACGTGAAACATACACAAGGACTTGGTAAAAAATATGTTTCTCGTTCCAGCGTAAAATAACATGCCGTAATCATAGTTTGCAGTGCGCGTATCTGACACAGACGCACTGACACATAAGACACGAAGACCGACCCACAGACAGACAGACAGACACACACACACACA
Organism: Littorina saxatilis; assembly: GCF_037325665.1. Taxonomy (NCBI): domain Eukaryota; kingdom Metazoa; phylum Mollusca; class Gastropoda; order Littorinimorpha; family Littorinidae; genus Littorina; species Littorina saxatilis. The sequence goes on from NC_090245.1 coordinate 88,588,735, forward strand.
CCATATACACACACACACACACACACACACACACACACACACACACACACACACACACATATTCAGACTCAGAAACAGTCGCGTGAACCGGATACGACTCTGTGGATAATGCATGAGCCCACAGGAAGTGAAAGAGCATACTGAACAGAATATGCTTGCATCCGGTCAAATCTATGGATTAATAAGCTTTTGCACAAATCTCGAAAACGGCAGTACTAAAATATTGGGACCGTGTTCCCAAAAGTGCAAGATTGAAGTAGTGTGTGTGTGGGGGGGAGTGAGTCGAGAAGGAAGAGAGAGAGAGAGAGAGAGGTGTTTTGTGTGTGTGTGTGTGTGTGTGTGTGTGTGTGTGTGTGTGTGTGTGTGTGCGTGTGTGACAATTACAAAAGATGAGAGAGAGAGAGGGATGGAGAAGGGAGGGGTAAGGAATTACCTGATCCTCAGCATCTATCCTGGCGTTCTCTTGACGAAGTCTTCTCCTTGCAACGGTAAAGGCTTCCTCGCCCTGAAACACACACACACACACACACACACACACACATTTTCTAGATAAATGCAATAAATATGTTAAATTAAGGGATGAATTTAAAGAAGATGCTTCACATATCAATATGAAATATGCTAACAAAAATCCAAGTAACTTATTTTTAGAAGACGAAGTTCAAGTTCGTCTTGGCAAATTTGTTACGGATTGTTTTAGCATTGTATAATGCATTATTATTATTTGTTGTTTGTTGTGTCAATAACTTTACTGGTTCATGACAATAAACATTCTATTCTGTTCTATTCTATTCTATTCTATTCACACACACACACACACACACACACACACACACGAACACGCACACTATCAATAAATTGATGGTCAAAACTCATTGAAATCTGCTACAGCATCTACAACCTCTCTTCACAAGACAGAGTACGAGTCAACACAGACCGAAATTCAACCCCACTTCACAGAAATCGTAGACTCTCGATGATAAACGGCTCTATTCCAATCAATGACGAAGTGCGAAGGAGTGACACAATCCCCTGAAATCGTCGATTCTCCGCTGGATACGGTTTTTCAAAGGCTACGGCATTCAGCACACGTCCAGTGAGAGTTTACCCCCTTGACCCCCGCACCCCCTCCTTCGCAAACCCCCATTTTGGACTTGGACGCACACCTAAGATTTACAATAAATTGATTTTCAAAATGCAATAAAATCCGTAGAGACATGAAGAACAAGACTTCTCTTCGCGGTACACACACGGTGCGATACACGTCCACACAGACCGAAACTCAACCCCACTACAGAAAAGCCGAGACCCTCAAAGGTCTCTCTGATTTAACTGATCAGCGACGACCTGAAGAGCAAGAGAGTGAAGAAACCCCCTCAAATCGTCGATTCCTCCTGAAATTGGTTCTCCGGAGAACACCGCATTCAGCACACGTTCAGAGCGAGTTTACCTTCTTGATACCTCTCCATCCCCAAAACCCCATTTACCCCCCCCCCCCCCGACACTCCCACCCCCGCCAACCCCTCTTTCTCTTTGCCATTATCCCTTCCAGCCAAAAAGTGAACAAAGAAAACAAGCCTCAAGCTAAGTTTGCATAGTTTTACCGGGTCTTATTACCGGGAAGGAGCAAAGAGGTCAACGTCTACGAAAAGAGTTACGCCTTCTTTGGCCACTCTTTCACGCCAACCGTTGATTTTTGTCAATTTAATTTTCTGCTCGTTTGAATCCCGCGAGAACGCTTCCTGTGGAAACAACTGAGCAAAATCGATGGCAATGTGCTCAATCTTTTGCCGTGGGGCAGGATCTTAAGGAAATCTGTAAAGATCTGGGGACTTGAGGTGGGTTTTTTTTCAAGCGCGAAGGCGTCAGTTAGTGAAATTGTTTTATTTCATGCTGTGGAAAGTGTAACTGAAGGAGTGGAATGAGGGGAGGGGGTGGATTAAGAGAGAGAGAGAGAGAGAGAGAGAGAGAGAGAGAGGGAGAGAGAGAGAGAGAGATGATGCGGGGGGTGTGTGTTAATGCATGCGCACGTATGTAGAGTGTGACATGTGTTCGTGTCAGGTGTGTGTATGTGTGTGTGTGTGTGTGTGTGTGTGTGTGTATGTGTGTGTGTGTGTGTGTCAGTGTGCGCGAAGCGCACGTGTGTTTGAGCGTGTGCTTGCGTGTGTATTTTTGCCAGTTTACCTATTTTTACGTGTGTATGTTTGCCCGTGCGTGCGCGCATATATATATATATATACGACTTGTGTCTGTGTGTGTGTCTGTGTGTGTGTCTGTGTGTGTGTCTGTGTGTGTGTCTGTGTATTTGTGTATTCGCCATGCACGGCCAAAGTTCTCGATGGATCTGCTTCAAATTTGGTGGGCTTATTCAGAGAGACCCCGGACACAACCTCATCGATGAGATATTTCAACACGTGCTCTCAGCGCGCAGCGCTGAACCGATTTTGGTTCCACCTCAGCTATTTTGGTTCCACCTCAGCTACCCGGGCCCCCATACCGACACACCATAGCCGCTACACCACATCACAACGCCAAAGTTCTCGGTGGATCTTTTTCAAATTTGGACACCGTATTCAGCTACACCCCGGACACAATATCATCGATGAGATATTTCAACACGTGCTCTCAGCGCGCAGCGCTGAACTGATTTTTGTTTTTGTGTTCATTTCACCATTATAAGTAACTCTTCCTTATCTTCTCCAGTGTTTGGCGTTTATCTCCCTTCCTTCGTGTGGCTTTCCCGTTCAGTTGTAAGTTACTACTATTTTTAGAATGTCACTGCGCTGTCCACTGCGCTGTCCACAACGCTTCCCTTGCACCCGTAAGTTGTTCTTACTGTCAAAGTGAAAAGGTCGAATCAATTTATAGCCACGCGAAAAATACACTCTCACCTATCTCTATATATTTATAGATATAGATATACATATATATATATATATATATATCTATATATATACGACTAGTGTCTGTGTGTGTGTGTGTCTGTGTGTCTGTGTGTCTGTGTGTCTGTGCGCGATGCGCGGCCAAGGTTCTCGATGGATCTGTTTCAAATTTGGTGATCATATTCAGGTACACCCTGGACACAACCTGGTCGATGAGATATTTCAACACGTGCTCTCAGCGCGCTGCGCGGAACCGATTTTGGTTCCACCTCAGCTATTTTGGTTCCACCTCAGCTTACCCGGGCCCCCATACCGACACACCATAGCCGCTACACCACATCACAACGCCAAAGTTCTCGGTGGTTCTTTTTCAAATTTGGACACCGTATTCAGCTACACCCCGGACACAATATCATCGATGAGATATTTCAACACGTGCTCTCAGCGCGCAGCGCTAAACTCATGTTCGTTTTTGTGTTCATTTCACCATTATAAGTAACTCTTCCTTATCTTCTCCAGTGTTTGGCGTTTATCTCCCTTCCTTCGTGTGGCTTTCCCGTTCAGTTGTAAGTTACTATTTATTTTTAGAATGTCACTGCGCTGTCCAGAACGCTTCCCTTGCACCCGTAAGTTGTTCTTACTGTCAAAGTGAAAAGGTCGAATCAATTTATAGCCACGCGAAAAATACACTCTCACCTATCTCTATATATTTATAGATACAGATATGCATATATATATACGGCTTCTCTGTGTGTGTGTGTGTTTGTGTGTGTGTGTAGGCAAAAACCTATGTATTATAGAGTTCTGTTTGTGATGGGGTCTAGCGGCTTTTGTCTGTCTGTATGTTCTGGCATGTGAGAAGCCACAGTAGATAATATAGGGCTAAGAAATAAGCTCTAAAATTCTCAATCCCGTTTGACAGGACTTCGCCTTTCAAAGGTGATTGTGGTGAACCGCCACGCTGTCTGTCTCTGTTGCGCCGTTCACCCCAAATTCCCGTTTCTGAGAGTGACTATTTTTAGAATGTCACTGCGCTGTCCAGAACGCTTCCCTTGCACCCGTAAGTTGTTCTTACTGTCAAAGTGAAAAGGTCGAATCAATTTATAGCCACGCGAAAAATACACTCTCACCTATCTCTATATATTTATAGATACAGATATGCATATATATATACGGCTTCTCTGTGTGTGTGTTTGTGTGTGTGTGTGGGGGAAAAAACCTGTTGATTGTAGAGTTCTGTTTGTGATGGGGTCTAGCGGCTTTTGTCTGTCTGTATGTTCTGGCATTTGAGCGATTCACCCCGGCGAAGCCGGGTATTCCTCTAGTATATATATATATATATACGGCTTCTCTGTGTGTGTGTTTGTGTGTGTGTGTGTGGGCAAAAACCTGTGGATTGTAGAGTTCTGTTTGTGATGGGGTCTAGCGGCTTTTGTCTGTCTGTATGTTCAGGCATTTGAGAAGCCACAACAGATAATATAGGGCTAAGAAATAAGCTCTAAAATTCTCAATCCCGTTTGACAGGACTTCGCCTGCAAAGGTGATTGTGATGAACCGCCACGCTGTCTGTCTCTGTCTCGCGATTCACCCCGGCGAAGCCGGGTATTCCTCTAGTATATATATATATATATATATATATATCATTTGTGCTTCCGAGATTAAGTTTTGTCAAGAAACGTAGACAATGTGTTTACAAACCAGACTGAGTTGGTCAATACACGTTGCATGGGAACAGTATCCTCCGGGACACTTTCTTTCACAGACGACAGAAACCACTAACACAATAAATGTATCGCCTCCTCTCACCAAGCCTCAAGAGAGTCTAGTGAGGAAGAGATGTATCAATCTGTGATAGAAAGATTACCGACGTACCTCCACACACAACCCTGCCCCCCCCCCCCCCCTTTCTCTCTCATATCCGTCCTCAGCCCCCCCCCCCCCCCCCAATCCGCCCCACTCCTCCCCTCCCCTCCGCTCAGCGTCAATGCAGTCTATAGTGAAAAAGAGAGTATAAATATGTGACAGTACGATTCCTAACTTACCTAGTTCCCCCCTCTTCCACATATCTCCACTACCACCCCCCCCCCCCCCCCCATTAAAATTGTCCAGCACGCCAGAGAGACATTTGTCAAGGCCAGAAAGAGACTGAGATGACGTTATTGTGACAGAGAGTCCTCACACTTTTTGAGTGTCATTAAAAATATAATGACATATTTTTGTCAGTTCTATATTCATTAGAGAGTCTGGGGAAGATACCGTGCTTGGTCAAAACAAGTTGAGGAGATTGTTTGTAAAGTTATATTAAAGGTATACGTGTGGAAAACTACAGTTTTAAGTTTCTAGACTGCCTGAAATAGTATAATTATAAGCCTTTTTTTTCGATCAGAGAAAGCGAATAGTTTAAGTTCGACAATCGTGATTTTGACAGAAACTTTGCAGTGTTAAAAACTTGTATTGTGCCACTGAACCAAATACAGTGGCACCTGTCTATATGACGACCACCCAAGTGACCGACCAACGTTGGTCGTGATAGACAGGTGGTCGCTGTGGAAAGGTGAGTTCTATATTTTAAAAAAAGAAGTGTTTTGGGAACTTTTGGGGTGGCCGTAATGGGCAGGTGGTTGTTATCGACGGGGACAGGTCTGACTCTATCGTTGACTTATTTTTGGTGAGCGGACGAATGACACTGCATTTAGAAGAGCCAAACAACTAACAACCCTTAAATAGAAAATAAATTAAAAAAAAAAAAAAGCTTACAGCCCTTGAAAGAAATAATGACAGAATGGCGTGACAGCACTTCGAGAGAGAGAGAGAGAGAGAGAGAGAGAGAGAGAGAGAGAGAGAGAGAGAGAGAGAGAGAGAGAGAGAGAGAGAGAGAGAGAGAGAGAGAGTACCGTAAATGTGAGAGACTGATATTTGACATACTGTTTTTCGTTCTCTCATTCTTAGTGTTTCTATACATTTGTACACCCACATTTGTACATCGCCGTGAGCTCTTGTGGAAAGGGGCGATTGATAAGTGTTCGTCATTAATATGATAATAATAAACTACGTGTTAGTAATGACTTTACTTTCCAACATAAATTTGTCAAAACAAAACTACGTGAAGACAAAGAATGTTCAGTTTATTTCCCCTACGTTATACGTACTTCTCCGTATATCGCATCTTCATTGAACACTCACATACACAACATGGTCACTTAAACACAAATAAAAAAAAATAAAAAAATTAAAAAACTACGGCAAGTTTACAAAACTGTAAAGCAACTGAACAAAAGGAACAAAGAGAATTTAAAAAAACCTCTTTCCTCTTCCAGCTACCTTAAACTTCCCAAAGAAACACAACCAAATCACGTCTTCGCCCTTCTATTCACGTATTCCCTCCTCCGTCCCCATCACACCCATCGTCTTAACATTTGCCAAACGCAAGAGAGGGCCGGCGAAATCAGTCTGTGATCAATGAGTCGGAAGGGAAGCAATTTTTCTTCTCGCCCAGATTGGGTCCTGTCAGAAAACCCGGGCCCGGCCGCAAAGACAAATGGGAATTTTCCTCCCCAGAAGACTTAGCAGAGAAGCTCTAACACCTTTGGTCACGACGCAAAAAAATCTGCCCGCAAAAACGAGCAGTTAAACCTCCACTGACGCTCTTTCGGGGCGTCTGGGTTTTAACGCGTGGAGAGATGCAACAGAAGTGTAAATAACAGATACGCCGTGATGACGGTAAACAAGGTTTAATATATAGGGCACTTCAATTGGCTGAAGGCATATTATAAAGTGCGTTATTTCCGGGCGGTTGGATTTTGGTTCTGGCAAATTGGGAAGATATGAAAGTGCACTCTTGGTCAGAGTATGTTTGTGAATATTTTCAGCGCTCAAGGCCGTTCATTTTGAAGGACACGAACATCGTCGAACGCTGAAGAAGAAAGAAGAAGAAGGACACGTACACTAGCGATCATAGCTTCATAACACAGAGCCCAGTTGTTCAGCTACCATAACACACATCCCAGAGAAAAATCACCAACAAAGACAAACTTACATAAACCAATATATATCCTACCCCCCATCCAACCCCGGGTAGCTCAGGTGGTAGAGCACTGGACTTGTGATCGAGAGGTCGCTGGTTCGAATCCGGGGCGGGACGGACACGGGTCAACTTTATGTGCAGACCCAGATACGGTATCCATCTCCCTCCCCCGTGTCACCACAATGGCACGTTAAAGATCTTGGTCATTCTACCATTAGTGCAAATGGCTGATAACACCTAAACACGCATACATCAAAAAGCCGTGAGCGCGTAAAACTCGAATCGTATAAACCAATTTATGTCCAATATAGGCAATTAAGACCTGACGGACAATAAGCCCCTTCAAATTTACTTACAACCCAGAACACAGTCATTGTTCTTTGCTTTCGAAAGATTAATTCTACAAATAGACCTCTTCACATCCACACTTGCGACACAATGCCATTGACCACCCACAATTGGAAATCTCAACTCAGCCGGACATCCCTAAAGCAATCACACACAGGTGGCTCAAGCACCAGTCGCTCAAGCACCAGTCGGGACAGATTGCCTTCCACGCCGCTTGGCACTGAAGCCGTCTGCAATCGGTCTTTACGCCACCTTATATGGTGGTGTGCAGGGTTCACTCTGTCTGTCTGTCTGTCTGTTTGTCTGCCAAACTTACATTATATCCCTGGTATTTATGGGTCGATTGAGCTGAAATTTGTTGTGAGGAGTCTCTGTTTTGTCTATACAAGAAGAGTTTGCGGTGTTCTGGTTCTACGATTTGGCCTAAAAAAAAAAAGGTGTGGTTACGGTAACCCGACCTACCCTATTTTTTTGGGCCGACCCTATAACTTTTTATTACATTTGTCAAAAAAATACACACAAAAACAAGTAAACGAGTGCAGACAACGCAATGAAAGCGAAAGCGCCCGAGTCGCACACTTATTTCCCTGTCAAGTAGGTTTAATTTGTACACATTAGAAAAAAAAGTAAAAAAAAAAAAAGTGATTGCCT
>NC_090245.1:88601639-88623236 GCF_037325665.1 Littorina saxatilis
GCAAAGTCACAGTCATTCACATTTAGTCAACTACAACAACAACAACAACAACAACAACAACAACAACAACAACAACAACAACAACAACAATTCCTCACTATGATTCTGGATGTTAATATTCCTGATTCAGAGATTTGCGTTTAACCCCGAAAGGTTCCCTGGGGGACGTTCTAGGAGGGGGACGGAACGGGACGTCACATCGGTGCGTAAAATGGCTATGATTCAACCACAGAGAGAGAGATTCATACTCGCTCATCATAGCATTCCCTGTCGATTCCCAGACTGATTTCACCTCAAGGGACAACGAGTCTTCCTTCAAGATGAGAAATGAGAGAGATTGGAATTTGCCTGTCACCGAGCTAGGTCTGAAGGGTTGGGACATGACTGTTTTGGGACCACTTGCCGCTGGCTGTAATTAAAAAGGTTTCCAGGTCGACAGGAGGTTCGCATCGGATTTCTTTTTACATTCAGTCAAGTTTTGACTAAATGTTTTAACATAGAGGGGGAATCGAGACGAGGGTCGTGGTGTATGTGTGTGTGTGTGTGTGTGTGTGTGTGTGTGTGTGTGTGTGTGTGTGTGTGTGTGTGTGTGTGTGTGTGTGTGTGTGTGTCTGTCTGTGCGTGTGTGTGTGTAGAGCGATTCAGATCAAACTACTGGACCGATCTTTTTGAAATTTGACAGGAGAGTTCCTGGGAATGATATCCCCGGACGTTTTTTTCTTGTTTTCGATAAATACGTTTGATGACGTCATATCCGGCTTTTGGTAAAAGTTGAGGCGGCACTGTCACACCCTCATTTTTCAATCAAATTGATTGAACATTTTGTAAAACAATCTTCGACGAAGGCCAGAGTACTTCGGTATTGCATTTCAGCTTGGTGGCTTAAAAAATAATTAATGACTTTGGTCATTAAAAATCTGAAAATTGTAATAAAATTTGTTTTAATATAAAACGATCCACATTTACGTTCATCTTATCCTACATCATTTCCTGATTCCAAAAACATATAAATATGTTATATTTGGATTAAAAACAAGCTCTGAAAATTAAAAATATAAAAATTATGATCAAAATTAAATTTCCGAAATCGATTTAAAAACAATTTCATCTTATTCCTTGTCGGTTCCTGATTCCAAAAACATATAGATATGATATGTTTGGATTAAAAACACGCTCACAAAGTTAAAACGAAGAGAGGTACAGAAAAGTGTGTTAAGCAGCACAGCGAAACCACTACCGCGCTGAACAGGCTCGTCAGTTTCACTCCGTTATGCACAAGCGGCGGACTACGGTCATTGTGAAAAAATGCAGTGCGTTCAGTTTCATTCTGTGAGTTCCACAGCTGGACTAAATGTAGTAATTTTGCCTTACGCGACTTGTTCTTTTATGTGAGATTCGGCGTAGAGCACATGTTGTTGGTTTCCTTTTTTCGCCCACGGCTCACAAAGAAATACAGACACGGACAAACAGACAGACAGACAGACAGGCAGACAGACAGACAGACAGACAGGCAGGCACTCACTCACTCGCACAAGTACGCCCCAACGTCCCCCCCCCCCACACACACACACGACAGGTTGATTGCTTCACATACAACCAGACCACTAGTAGAAGATGTTGCAGACAGTCAATATACCTTCTGACTTCACCATATGACCTTTACCAATGGGGGACACAAAATCGCAAGGAAACGAACGACCGAGCGTTTAGCCTTGCTCCGGAGATATGACAGTCAATGGCAGAGAGCAACAGGTTCGCCCGATCGACCCGTGTTGGCCTATACACACCATTTGGTACCCACACTAAAGCGTTGAAGATGGTAAATAGTGTCTGCCTTTGGCCTTTGAGCTAATCCAGTTTTATTGCTCCGTCCACCCCCAACTCCCATCCCCTCCCCTCCGCCACCAGCCCCTGAAGCGGGTATAGGGGAAGGGCTCCTAATACGGTATGTGTTAATATAATCTGCTCTGCATTTGGCATGTGTACGGTTCATTTGGCCTCTTTATCTCCATTCGAAAACTTACTTAAACTAGCTGGTTAGTTTCACTTCACCATTTATACAGATGTTTCACATTAATTTTAATTGTCTCTCTTTCAGTTTCAGCGTTTCTGTTGCTACTCTTCAAGTTTCATGTCGCCTCGCTTAAAGTTTCATCCAGGGGCGGGGATGTAGCTCAGTCGGTAGCGCGCTGGATTTGTATCCAGTTGGCCGCTGTCAGCGTGAGTTCGTCAATATTGGCACTGTCAGAAAAAGAAAGAAAGAATGGCGGAGATACCAATAACAGTTATCCTAGATTCGTGGATAAATAAAGAGTGATGAAAGCGAATGAATAGCCTGCAATCATGTTTTTCATCCAGTAAACATAAATAGCAGGGACAGAGCGTTGTACAGGAAAATCAACCGGTAGGTTAAACCGGCAGCCAATTATTTTCCGGTATTTTCTCATTTCAACCGGTAAAATATTGATAATTACCGGTTAACACCAATACTGGCAAGTTCCATACCGTCAACCATCGTATCCACTCCGTCATCGATCTACTAGGTGCAGCAATTAATTCGTTAGAATTAGCAACCGTCATCCGCAATACATCCCTGCAAGCCTTCGGATCCTGTGAGCTAATTTCTTGCAGCAAACAAGCATATGCTCACAAAGATATCTCTGTGCAAATGCCCCCACAAGCTCGCCGCCTTCGCCTCTCTATCCACGGCCGTACCCATAGTCGCTGTGCCTCCTCCTGTTCTTCTTCTTCCTCCTCCTCTTCCAAGATAATTACAGTGGCAGCTGCTGCCACCGCAACTATCATAATCCTTCGCATTCGGTCCGTTGAACAGAAGGTCGCCATTTTATCTCTTGGCAAGCGACATCCCACAATGCAGCGCGATTGGAGAACCTACGTCATATCGTAGGGGAATCCCCAAACGGAGAACTACCGGAGAATACGTGGGAGAGGGAAGGTGAAGAACGTAACTCGTTCACTTTCTCCGTTCTACGCTTTTCTCCATACTGTGTGTGAGCCAGGCCCCCTTATAGCCTCACTTTGCCAGGATTACGACAGACCTACGCGTTTTCTATGAATGACACCGCGACTACGTCACGATGAGTGATGTCGTCCTTTTACTTGAATTACTTGGCGGTTCTAGACTCCACATTTGGCCAGGGTTGGTTTCTATGGCAACCAGATCTAATCCCAGGAAAGACTGATACAGACAGAGTTCCATTTCGCCGACATCAGCTGACAGTTATTTTCTTTGTCTGCCGTGATGCGATTGAGTATATAGTCCCTGGCACGTATTACATCTCTCTTGAATTGCAGGGAATGACTTTCATTCATAGAGTCGGTAGAGTTATTTCGCGTGTGCATGATGAGGTTGTGGGTCAATATGGAAGTGAGGACTGGCTTAGAATTCACTTACCATACGCGGCATACAAGATTGTCATGCTGACGCATCCAGAGAGAGAGAGAGAGAGAGAGAGAGAGAGAGAGAGAGAGAGAGAGAGAGAGAGAGAGAGAGAGAGAGAGAGAGAGAGAGCGAGAGAGAGAGAGAGAGAGAGAGAGAGAGAGAGAGAGAGAGAGAGAGAGAGAGAGAGAGAGAGAGAGAGAGAGAGAGAGAGGTTCAGAATGTTTTATTCACGAAAACACATGTTTATAGTGAAAGGGTGTTGTGGGGTTGGGATGTCGAAGTACGACAAAGCTTTCTATATACCGAAGCATGCACGATCGCGCAAAGTTCTCGCTACTGGAAGTCCGATAGAGAGTCCACTGCATTTGTCAGAGTCAGGGATAGGCCTACCTTGACTCGCACTGCACACCAATACCATGCATCATAACATCATGATTTGATCAGTCCTTCAGTCTGTTGTGTTCTTCCGTGTGGTGACAGATATTGTAAGTCAATAAAACGTGCGTGACGGCCCTTTTCAGCATTAGACAGTCCAAGAATGAAAAAAACACCCACCACGGTGTTTGAAACTGTTCATCCTAAGTAAAAGCGGACTACTCGAGACACTATTCTCAGATCTTCTTCCAGTTCTTCTTTGTACAACTCAGCGTTCCGATCTTTGCTGATCGGGGGCAATGTCCGAAGACACGACATGGCATGTTTCTGAAGCTTGGTCATGCTGTCTGACTGGTCGACGAACCAGCGTTTACGATCTGTGTTGAAATCATACATGAGCACAACATCATCACGTTTGCAGTACAAACTCTGAGTGCCAATATGTTTTTCAAGTACAACAGTATCAAAAGATTCATTTCTTCTTCTATCGCGGAGAAGTCTTTGTTTACGGCGGCCTTCAGTTCACTAACCAGCAGCTTGATGTGTCTGATGTCAATACTTCTTTCAGACGTTATCTTTTCCATGTGTGCCAGACTCTCGCTGTTGTCGTCTGTCTGATTTACCGCACTATCATGCGAACAGTCTTTGGTCTGCCAACCACTTGCGCCCAAACACATGGTGTCGTCTTTATTGTTTACATGTTCCTCTCCACTGCGCCTTGTGTCAGTGGCAGGCGGTGGGTCTGTCTCACGTGCAGAGCGTGGCGTGTCAACACAGGAATGTGGACTGTCATGTTGTGACGGAGGCATGAACTCAGGGGTGGCTAAAAATAGACCGCATGATGAAGTATGCCTACTGTCAACAATGTTATCACTTGCCTTATTTTCTTGTTCTTGTCTTTTGTTTGTTTCTGTGGAGCACTGTGTCACAATGTTTTAGTTCTTGTTTCGTTAGTCCGTGAAGCAGCACGCCTGTCTTCTGCCCTTTTCTTGTCGCGGCGTATCTGTGACGGGGGTTTGCGTCTCCACGCGCCCACTGGTAATGTCGACTCGCCATCTTGTTGCTCTGCGGAGTTGAAGCGAAGCACGACGACAGGTTTGTCGCCTTCGCCTGTCACCTTCCAGGAGGTAGGCCTAAAACTGACATCTTAGTGGCTGTTGTTGCTGAAAATGTTGAACTTTTGTCACAGCAAATGTGTTCGTGTCTTGCCACAGCGACCACTCGCGAGACTTTTCTTGACAAAACTTAATCTCGGAAGCACAAATGATATATGATATATGCGCGCACGCACGGGCAAACATACTTCCGTAAAAATAGGTAAAGAGAGAGGTTGTGGGACATGAATAGTTTGGGAAAGGAATATACACAAAGTTGTGGGACATGAATACAAGCAATTTTAGGAAAGAATTACAAACAAGTCGTGGCATAAATACTACACGCTTTGGGATAGGAATACAAACAAATTGCAGAACATGAACACAAGCTTTGGAAAGGGAATACACAAACGTTGCTAGGTCTACATAAATGCCGCATAATTTAGGAAAAGAACGCAAACGGGTTGTGGGACATGCACACTCACGGGCTGCGGGAAGGTCTTTTCGTAGTGCGCCTTGGGGCCCAGCACGTCCCAGATGTGGTCGGGTTCCTTGCCCTCAATGACCACGTGGTACTGGTACATGCGTGTCGAGTCCAGGAAACCCAGCATCGTCTTGGAGAATTCTCGCTCCGATCCTCCCGTCCGCTACACCAACATTAAACACTTTTAATAAATAATTCTGTGAATATCTACCAATCTCATATCATAGCCCCCTCCCCCCCAAATTTTTTTTTTTTTAAAAAACCAATAATAATAATAATAATTTTTTTTTTTAAATGAAGGAAATCTGTTGTTTGTTATTTGATGAAGGCATGGAATTCTTAGTTACCTGTCATAGTGAGTCTAGAGTTTTTGTGTTTCGCTATTTTGCGTTAAAACACAATTTCTGAATGAAATCTCACCTCTCCAAACCACAAAACACAGCGCGCAGGCGTAAGGAGGATGATGGCAGCTGAGGAATTGAGATAAGAAGATTTGGCAGGTACCTGCAATGATGAAAGCAAACTGTAATTACTCTCCCTGGCAGAGTAGTCGAATTGCAAATATAAATTTTTATGCAGTACAGTTTTAGAATGCAAACAAGATGAGAAATGAAAATGTAGCGTCGAAGTCCAGAACAGTGCTGCAAGGCTCATTCTGCAGAAGTCTAAGAAAGACCATGTCACTCCCCTACTTACCACCCTTCACTGGCTTCCTATGAAGTATAGAATCGAGTACAAGCTGGCTCTGTTAGGGTACCGCTGTTTTGAGAAAACACTTCCCCCCTATTTGTCCCATTCCCTCAGTATCTACGAGCCATCCCGTTCTCTCAGATCCTCCTCTGAAAAACTCCTTCGCATCCCCAAAACCAGGACCAAGACCTTTGGTGAAAGAACCTTTAGGTACCAGATTCCGACCGTCTGGAACTCGCTTCCAAGTTCTATCCGTGACTCCAGCAGCCTTTCCTCCTTCAAAACACAACTCAAAACATACCTGTTTCGTAAAGCCTTTGCTTAGCCTGAGTAGACTCTCCACAACTCTATTCTGTTTTGGAACTCTCTACCCTGTATGTGCTTTATGGTCTATTTGTCAATGGTATCTTTGTGTGTGTGCGCGTGTGTGTGTGTGTGCGTGCGTGTGTGTGTGCGTGTGTGTGCGTGTGTGTGTACTTTTAACATTGTACGCTAAGTTTTTGCTTAGTGCTTGGGTTCTTGGTGTTATGTCTCAGTTAAATGTATGCTTTGTTTGCTTGTTGATTTGTGCTAGTTTATTCTATAATGAATTTGTAAAGCGCCTGGAGCCAATTGATGGGACTCGCGCTATAGAAAAGTTATTTATTATTATTATTATTATTATTATCTTACAAAAAGGAATGAAACCACTACTAAAGCTAATATTTCATATTTCATCTTCACGTTACTATATTGTTCTTATGTTTGTGTTTCTTTTTTTCTTCTTCTTTTGTGTGTGTTCACTTCCAAGCAACGTTAAAAGGCGACGATATGGTCCGGTGTTGTTACATTGTATTTTAGCATCCATCCCTTTCTTGTTTTCGAGCCTTCATTTCGAAAGGTTAGACGTTTATTGTTTAGGGTTTGTTTCAGATATTTCAAAGTTCCAACTACTATTTCACAATAAGAACAAGCGACAGCAGGGGAGAAGAACAAGAAAAAGATAACAATGAAAATGTAATCACCAGAAACATGGACAATAAACAACAAGTCGCGTAAGGCGAAAATACAACATTTAGTCAAGTAGCTGTCGAACTCACAGAATGAAACTGAGCGCAATGCAACGCAGCAAGACCGCATCGTCAGTCCACCGCTCATGGCAAAGGCAGTGAAATTGACAAGAAGAGCGGGGTAGTAGTTGCGCTAAGAAGGATAGCACGCTTTTCTGTACCTCTCTTTGTTTTAACTTTCTGAGCGTGTTTTTAATCCAAACATATCATATCTATATGTTTTTGGAATCAGGAACCGACAAGGAATAAGATGAAAGTGTTTTTAAATTGATTTGGACAATTTAATTTTGATAATAATTTTTATATTTTTAATTTTCAGAGCTTGTTTTTAATCCAAATATAACATATTTATATATTTTTGGAATCAGAAAATGATAAAGAATAAGATGTACGTAAATTTGGATCGTTTTATAAAAAATTTTTTTTTTTTACAATTTTCAGATTTTTAATGACCAAACTCACTCATTAGTTTTTAAGCCACCAAGCTGAAATGCAATACCAAACCCCGGCCTTTGTCGAAGATTACTTGACCAAAATTTCAACCAATTTGGTTGAAAAATGAGAGCGTGACAGTGCCGACTCACCTTTCACGAAAAGCCGGATATGACGTCATCAAAGACATTTATTGAAAAAATGAAAAAAACGTATGGGGATTTCATACCCAGGAACTCTCATGTCAAATTTCATAAAGATCGGTCCAGTAGTTTAGTCTGAATCGCTCTACACACACACACAGACAGACAGACAGACACACACACACACACACACGCACACATACACCACGACCCTCGTCTCGATTCCCCCCTCTACGTTAAAATATTTAGTCAAAACTTGACTAAATATAAAAACCGAATACAGACCGGTTTGGACGATTGTTTTCATCTATTCATATTCGGGTTTTTTATTGTCCATGTTTCTTGTGAGTACATTTTCATTGTTATCTTGTTATTATTTCACACACAAAGCTACAGTGCAGGCCTGAAAGTGGCGAGTAAAAACATGTAAATGGCGAGTAGAAATGTTAATCCACTCGCCAAATGCGAGTAAAGTTGCTGAAACAAATGGTTGGTTTGGCGAGAAAAAAGACTAAAATTTGCTCTCTGGCTAGTAAATTATGAGAAGCACTAGCCAAAGGCTAGTGCCCCATTTTGTGGACTTTCAGCGCTGCCTGGTATTCATAAGAAGGCTGAGTGTCTCCTACCTGCTGCACACGCATGCTACCCTGCGCACATTCCTTGACACAATACATGGTTGCCTCTGTGCCCGTGGACAGGACGTCTTCGTCATACTGCAACACGCACCAAATAACTTCATTTTACAATAGCAGAAGAAGAATGTGTATTCATACAACCTCGCAGCTTTCAGGATTGGTTACTGGAAAATACATCAGACATGTGAAGTTATTCACAAAAAAAGCAATGTCCCACATAAAAACAAAATAAAACCTTACCGATTTGAGGTAAACTTATACAATTCTGGAGAAAAAGAAAGTATCACAGAATAGACACAAAAAATACCCGTCGTTATCGTGAAATTTCGGATAAATATAAACTTCTTCTTGTCGTTCGCTGGATAAATATAAACAGAACTGAATGCATATACTTAACTAACGATATTAGTTCTGTAATCAGATTTATAGTTTATTGTATTTGAAACGCTACCAACCAATACCATTTTAAGATCATGTAGGAGCTGATCGGTCAAACGACGTAAACGCCGTCTGGTAAGCCCCTATTATATTAGTCAATCTACCGGCACGGTTGGCCTAGTGGTAAGGCGTCCGCCCCGTGATCGGGAGGTCGTGGGTTCGAACCCCGGCCGGGTCATACCTAAGACTTTAAAATTGGCAATCTAGTGGCTGCTCCGCCTGGCGTCTGGCATTATGGGGTTAGTGCTAGACTGGTTGGTCCGGTGTCAGAATAATGTGACTGGGTGAGACATGAAGCCTGTGCTGCGATTTCTGTCTTGTGTGTGGCGCACGTATTATGTCGAAGCAGCACCGCCCTGATATGGCCCTTCGTGGTCGGCTGGGCGTTAAGCAAAAACAAACAAACAAACAAATTAGTCAATCGATTGACCAACTACTCTACCGAAGGACAAACTGACCAATGCTGGAGAACAGGACCGAAACTGACAATCGACCAATTCCGGAAATAATTCTGTCGAGATTGTATGGGTTGTATAAGAGTTGCTTTGTTTTGGGGTAGGCAACTCACAACCCATAAAAAGCAGTTATTTCCGGACATTGTCTATTAAGCCCCCACAGACAAAGCTACCAGCCACTGAGCTCTTTTTAATCTGACAATTATAGACACGATTATGTATGATACTTACCACGACCATACTGTTGTGGAAGATGGACAGCAAACTCTGCGGTTCTTTATCATCCAGGACGCGAATCTGTCGAGAGAAACGGTGTGTGAAATTATCATCAAAGACTGAACACACAAAAAGAATATTAAAAGCAATGGCAAAACATGGTTATTTCCCCTTTCGGATTGACTATGACGTAGCAGGATCTTTTTTTTCTTTTTTAGTGCTTAACGCATTTTTTTCTTCACGTTTTTTTTTCTTCACGTTGTGAGTCCTTGCTTGGTTTGTAAACATTTGTTGGAATCATACCAGTACTTACCACGGCAGCATCTTCCAGAGCACAGGCCATTGTTAGACACAACCGGAGACAATGAGATCGCGCGCTTTCTTCGCTTCTGCTGCCCTGAAACCATTCACACATAACACTCAGTGTCTTCGTATCTTACCGTCTAGTTAAGGGTAATCAAATGATGATTTATAAGTGACTGTGCCTATACATCGGCAATGGAGATCTACTAATACTCAGACCATGTAAGCTGAAGGTAAAAAAACTTCTCCTCCTCCTGTGTAAAAGCTGTTTGGGTTGTGCAAAAGGAGTGAATTGGGCTATGTTATGGCTGAGAGGTTTGTTCTCCATTTACACATCGTTGATAACGTCAATGTTTGTAACTAAAGAATGACCACTACCGCCAGAACACAAAGATATGTTCATTATAATCATTATACGTGTAAAAATATGATTTAATGAGTTGTTTCTTTTTCTTTTTGCAATGTTTCAATCAGAAAATGAACATTTTGTAAAAAAATAAAATAAAAAAAAAAAGTAAATTTTACAAACTCACCAGCCAATAAAAGAAAATGTTGGGCGGAAGTGGCTGCGAGGTTGAGTGGATGTCGGGACGGTGCCAGATGACGTAACAGTCCGAGTTGAGGAACACCCCAGGCTGATCCAAGTGTGGTTCCAACGAGTCTCCATCCACTCGGAACGTCTAAAGATGGAAACACATTTAATGTTACAGTTAATGTTTTGGAGAGTTGTTGTTGTTGTTGTTGTTGTTGTTGTTGTTGTTGTTGTTGTTGTTGTTGTTGGTTTAAACAGTATTTTATGCAAATACAAGTTTACAAAGCCATGGATTGTATAACATAATAAAGGAGTGCTCACAACAAGATAAACTTATGAATCTGCTCTTAGAGACAAAATAATAAAGTGGCAGACCACATTGTAAATTCATAAATCAAACCAATCAAAACAACGACAATAAGAACAACACCAACCAAATCTTCAACAACACCAACAACAACAACAACAACAACAACACAACAACAACAACAACAACAAAAACAACAACAACAACAACAACAACAGCACAGAAGCACGAAAAATGGAGTATTACACTGATACAGACAGAGAGATAAAGATGACAACAACAACAACAACAACAACGACAACGACAACAACAACAACAACAAAACAACAGCACAGAAGCACGAAACATTGAGTATTACATACAGACAGAGAGATAAAGATAAAGATAGTGAGAGAGAGGAGTTGTTGTTGTTGTTGTTGTTGTCGTTGTTGTTGTTGTTGTTTGCTGGATTAATCTGCACAGAAAGCAGTCAGGCTGTTGACTGTTGGCGTTGTTCAATGTGTAATGATGCTTGTATCCCATGAAACAGCCTGGACGGATTCCACACATTGTGGATCGTGAGAAGAGTCGTATTTTTAAAGGAGCTGTGCTATAAAAAATAAAAAATAAAAACAATAAAAAAAGCGAGTTGGTCTGGATGGCAAAAACAAAAGAATTGATCACCTGAGTTTCGCCTTCAACGCTGAGAGTCATGTCGCTGTCTATCAGTGGCGACGTCTTGGCCACAGTCCGGGGGTCAGAGCGAGAGAAGAGCGCTCGACCTGGGCACACAATAAAATCAGTTATGTAACGTGATTCACCAAGAAGCTAGAGCAATAATGTACGCCAATTGACAAGTAAATGTTGCACAAAAAAATCCCACCAACATCACAAGCAACAATAACAACAACAAAGTAACAAGCAGTAAACAACAACATCAACAAAGCAACGTCCGAACAAATAAAAAAAAACATCGCAACGAACTATTCCTGAACTTATTAACACAAATACTGTACTGAAACATCACTATCGAACACACTAACAGCTGAGCTGTTGTTGCTCGAAAATACAGAAACATTAAAGTCATTCCGATGTTAAAAGAAATCCATGTAAAAATAAAACACAGATATTCCGATTAGAAAACTGCGATCTTTATCTTTTTCCGATGGCTGCAAATGTTTTTATTCAGAAGATAATGACGTACTGCACATTTTAAAGTACATGAAGTAGATGCCATGCTAGGCAACGACAACACATTAGAATGTCTAAAACACAAAGTAGAAAGACCATACCGATGTTGGCAACACTGTAACTCCTGGAGAGATGCGATTTCTCCACCACCCTCTCCCTCCACTCGAGAAAGGCTTTTTTGAACGACGGTGGTTCGCTGCCCTCTGTTATTCGACAGACAGGCAGCCAGGCAGGGTACCTTCTGTGTGCAGCAAAACTCTGAACAAAGACAAATCAAAGATCAGTGCATACAAAGAGATAACTAGTGTTTTAATATCATTGTAAACTCTAAACAAAGGCACATCAAACGTCATTAGTGCATAGTAAGAGATAACATTTGTTTAATTTCATTGTAAACTCTGCACAAAGGCAAATCAAAGATCATTAGTGCATAGTAAGAGAGAACAATAGTTTTAATTTCATTGTAAACTCTGAACAAAGGCAAATCAACGATCATTAGTGTATAATAAGAGATAACTATTGTTTTCAATTTTATTGTTAACTCTGAACAAAGGCAAATCAAACATCATCAGTGCATATCAAGAGAGAACTTTTGTTTTAATTTCATTGTTGTTATGTGGCGAACCCTGCATTCCATCCACAACTAGTCTATAGCACATAAAATTCATCTGTTACGAGATTGAAAACGTAATATTTGCCTGTTAGCCCAATTTATATTGCGTTAGGGAGTGTATTAAGCAATAGAAATGACATCGTAAGTGTGGGATTTGAGCCCAGAACCCCGGGACCCTCAGTCACATTTCACACACAGACCGTGGATGTATAAAGAAAAGTGACAGTCGCATAAACACTGAACAAGAAGACTTAAGACAGTGACAATAGTAAGAAATGAATTAACAGGAATTAAACTCAAATATAATAACTTATGCAGAGATTAGCAACCATAAAAGGAAATTCTGATTTCAATTCAATTTAAACTCATTCTAGTTGCTATTAGAGCAAACTCGAAGATGTTCTAAAGCATCTATGCACAGTGTTGTTGCCAGCCTAAGAAGACAATAGGTCATTTGGACCTCCCTACAAAAAATACAATAGGTCCAAATGTGCTGGCTTAAAAAAAAACAATAGGTCCAATCTTCGCATTACCATGCCGTAGTATTATATTGATGAACTTTCCGCTGTTTGCGCCGTTTTCGGTAAATAGGTACACCGGCTGGATTGGGTATTTCCGTAAACGCAGCCTCGAGTGTTAATGACGACAAACACGGACTCGGCACCGAATGCATTTTCACTCGTAGCGAACATGAGCATTTCGATCGGGGTTTGTTTTCCGACTTTGCAACTCCCATTCCATTCATTGCAGACCTTGTCCGCCTTGTACGAATATGTATCGGTCAGTTGACCACCAAAACTGACGTAAAAACTATCGGTCCCTCGACCGGACAAGGCTAGGTCCAATGCGTCAAATCAGAAAGTAATGTGTCAGAGACCGAAGACCGAGGCCTGGCAACAACACTGCATCATGACAGGTCTTCAAAAGCAAAACTTGTAGCTTTGGTAGAACAAGGGAGCCTATACCTGTCCTCTGCTCACGGCCTGCGAAAGGTCGCTGTTGTCGGCCTTGGTTCCTACCCAAACACACAGTGGGGAGGTCGGACCTTGGTCTAACAAATAACTGTCCTGAATAAAAGAAGAAAACCACATTTTTCTCAGCTATTATGTTAATTTTCAAAAGATAAATGAATATTAAAAAGAAAAGTGAAGAAAATCAACATAATAATATAAGTGAACATTAAAAGTCTCACTGATTAAGCTATGAAACATCATGAACGTTTTATGGGTAACCGGACAGCCGGATAGACCCTTGCACACTCTAACGTTCCTCAGCTTCGTGTACATAAATCCCGTTTAAGAATTGATAAATGAGAGGCCCTCAACAACCACATAGAGCAAAAACCCATATAGCCACGCATCTATCTTTTTCCTGTTTAAAAAAAAACACCACAAAAACTGCTTTTAATGCTAAACACAATCGACAACTATGAATACATTGTAAATCTACAATCCTATCCTGCAAGGTTTAAAAAAAAAAGAAGCTGTCAGACCAGGATGAAGCCTCCATTAACTTGACATTAATAGTTAAGACAGACGAGCAAAGCCACTATTAATATTGTTCTCAAGAACGAGAGTTCAGTGTGAAATTGTGCCGCCTGATAGTAACCAGGATGCCAGAGACGGCAGGCAGCTGTGACTGACCGCGGTAACCAGGAAACGCTGCAGTAGTGGTGAGGTGGCAGCGAAAGGCATGTCGTACAGCACTCTGTCCCCGCTCACTCTGTGGGCAAACAATGTTAACAGCAAATTCCAAATGCACCCGCATTTTTGATGAATTGTCAACAGCAGCAGTGACAGAAAACGGAGCATACACACAGATAAGAGGTGGGCTTGTAAGCTTGAACACCTTGCTTCCCAACTTATTGATATTTAAGATATTTTGATTTATGTTTGCATGGTTCGGCCCGGTAGAAAAAGACAATGGCACAGTTGTCCCCCTCAACCGAATTCCGACGGGACATAGTCGAAGTCAAGAAGCGCCAAGTACCCTCTTTTCGACTGCATAATTATAGACATCATGAGGTTATTACACTGGGGAAAAAAATGTGATTGCTATTGTGATTGCCAGTTCTTCCGTGGGGTTTTTATATGTTGCACTAAAACAAATTCCTTCTTTATCTTTTTGTGACCGGTTAATTGCTAAAGTCTGTCCTTAACTGGGCGAAGTCGACTACGCGAAATATAGTTCGCGAAGCTGACCGCACGAAGCTTTAGCACTGAGTTTTCGGAAAACAGACTTCGCGAAGTCGACTTCGGCCTCAATTAAGGACCGCCTTTGAGAACAGACCAAATTTGTGTAATGTTTCCCACATCAGTGTAACACCATCTTTAAATGGCTTGCTTGTTAATGTTATATCACTGACCTGTGCAGGTTTAACACTGGTGTAGACTCCTCTTCTGATGGCAGATTCGGTGTGTCTTTCTTCGTGTCTTCCCTTTCTTTTCTGTCGTTGTTCTTTAACTTTTTCAGCAGTGCAGAATGGTTGTGTGTGTCGGTCTCCTCTGTAACAGTCAATGGTAACCATTTTTTGTCAAAAACATAAACGCTATGTTCTGCAATATTAGAAACAGACAAGGACAGCTATATTCCCGAAACTGAGGCGACCTCGCACCTAGGATTACACTGTTTTCTCTACATCCAGATTACATCCATATATTCAGAGACTTCTTCTACTTCTTCGAGGTACTGAGGAAATCCCTATGCAGGGCAACTATCCTCATGTCCCCATTGCCTCAAGACGGCAATGATCATGATTGCTATCTTTTTTTTTGTAGAACATGATAGCACAATTGAATCACTTTTGTTTGTTTGTTTGTTTGTTTGTTTGTTTGTTTGTTTCATGGTAAGATTTGACAGCGTAAGTTTAACTATTACTTACCAACAACTATGATGTGGGCTTTCCCTTTTCGCTGTCCGTCTCTGATTTTTGTGGCCACGCCCATCGCCTGAAAAAATGACCCAGAATCAGTGTCTACCATAAAGCATCATGGGTGTGTAAAAAAAAGAGCTTGTACTATGTTTGGCCTGTGTGTTGATGAGAAACAAACCTACCTATTTAGAACGCTACACAGAGAACATCTCTTGTAATTACTGTGACAGCAACACACACACAGAAACGTTTACACGGGGAAAAACAGACAGCGAGACAAAAGGATTTAACAAGAAACGCCCTGAACTTCTACAAAGCTGGCCAAACGTCTATTGGACTGGAGTGAGCCATTGGCTTTAAAAATTGATCTCTGATTTTGTGGCGAATCAGCAAAAATACTTATTTTGATTTGAATCTGGTGTACTCCTTGCGCAATGGGAAACACAATGACATCAGAAAAAATACACGAAAGAGCAAGCACTAACATTGATTACAACAAGCAGGAGTTAATAATAAAACGTTCCGGTTCTCGCGAGAAAGAATGAGACTGACCTTGAGGCGACTGACGGGGTCACAGTGAGCACCAATCCACAGATACATCCTGGGGAACCCGTCCAGTAGGGCTGCCCCCGTGCTGTCCAGTTCCTCCTCTCGGGGCTCCCGCTGTGAGGTAAAAAAAAAAAAGTGAATTAAAAAAAAAAAGGTAAGTTGTTGGAACGTTTGTTATTGACAACACAATACGTTACATTCACTGATATTTCGACCCAGCGGTGTTTTAAGTGCACAGACAGACAGACACTAAATAAACAGAAAAGACTTATCTGGCAAAAAGTTCAGCCGCTTGCAGAGAAGACAGACTGACTATTAGGGTTTGACGTCCTCTTAGACCAACTGGTCTATATTGGGACAGATATTGGTAATACGCTGAAGATCTGGTGTGATACTTTGATTCGAACAAGCCCGCTGTGACTGTCACGTCTTCTTCGACACACCAGCATTGGGTTTGTCTCGTCAAAGTATCGAAATACGATCATGATAATCGGAGACGAGAGATGATGCATGCGTGTCTTCGTGTTTTCCAAGCCCTGAGACTTTCGCTGTGAACGTGGAACCTTTTTCGAGCGCATGTGTGCACACGGGGGTGTTCGGACACCGTAGAGAGTCTGCACAAAGTTGACTCCGAGAAATGAATCTCTCACCGACATGGGGATCGAACCCACGCTGATTGCGACCAACTGGCTACAAAGCCAGCGCGCTACCAACTGAGCTACGTCCCCGCCCCGGAGAAGACACAAGCGAGGCAATAATTATATGACGAAATGAATGACAAATTAAAATGAAATTTAAACAAAAGTGATTTGGTTGGACTGTCTTTTTTCCTTCATTGTTATGAGATATCAGATTCGGTGATTTTTAGTGTCCTTAGACAGTTTACAATATAGTATCGTAGTGCAGAAGCTGAGGTGTTTTTTCAAATGTCAATTATTCATAGATAATTGCTTCTTAATGTAAATCCTCTTTGTGCAGCAGGTAAACAAAGAAGACCTCCATATCAAAAATACCCATCAGATAGATTCTATGACTTGGTCCATAGTGTAATAAGGTCAGTGGAAGATGACAGAAGAAGCCACATGGTTGTTGGTAGAAATTAACTACCTGGTACAGTTGTTTTCTTTTCAAATCTGCGATCTCGAGTCACTAGTGATCTAAACAAAAAAATTGAACACACTAAGGATGTGCGATTCTTGTGATCAGTATACTTGATACTGCGCAGCGTTCACACTGTAAGAATCCTGGCTTTGTAGCTGTATTGGAAGACCCAAACTTTTGTCATTTATTTGTTTTCTTTATCCGAAACAAATAGTCATGACTTGAAAAACTACTTACGCATGCTGCTCGGGCGAATTTTCTCCCCTTGATGACGTAAAGCCGCTTGACGTATTTACTTGCTCTCGTCACCGTCATCTTTGCTTTTCCCTCGACGTAACTGAAGGAACGGAAACATCTTGCTGATAAATATGTGAACACCAATATAAGCAAGTTTGGTGCGAAAAAACGAAGAGAACAATTATGTACAGCGTTGTCTTATTTACAACTATTTCTGTCTGTGACTTTATGTCAGTCTGTGATAGTGTCTGTTGTGTATTTTGTTTGTCCACCTAAAAACAAGTGTCCATTCATCATTTAAGTAAGTGTTTTGTCTTGCAAAGCTTGAAGATTGCATTTTTTGCGGTTGTTGGTGTTTTGCTCTTTGTTGTTGTTGTTGCTTTCTTTACAAAGAAAGGAAATAAATAAATGTTATACATTGCGCAAATCTAGCCTGGACCTTTTATGACTGTTTATACTGAGGATGAAAGCGACATGCTACGACATGTAAGATAAATGTAAACTCACATGACACCGTTGGAGAAATTGCGTAGAAAAGAGTCTGATTCATGACCTTGAACCTGAAAGAAATACTGTGTATGATACACTGGTCCCAAAGACAAAGCTGTAACTGACACTAAGTGCCACCAAAAAAACACCATTCGCTGGGCCGCACCCATTGCTTACAAGGAGACAACGAAAGGATGTACAGCTACCAACAATAATTACTGTATGGCTATTCTATACTTTCCTCGTTAATGCCTGCGACTACCACAGGGCCGGATCTGGGGGGGGGGGGGGGTTCCTGGGTTCCGGAAACCCCCCCCCCCCCTGGCCATCCAATGTACCTCTCAGAGAAAAACAAAGTGGAATTTTTAAGCTCTTCCCCCAACTCCCTCAGTTTATTTGGTCTTCTAAAACTATTTCAAATTATGAACAACATCAAGTCGACAACGGCCTGCCCTCCCCGTTATAAGTCCATCATCATAGTAATATTCAAAGTAAAGAGTCCTGTCAGACTTATTTACTAGGCATATATGTCTTTGGGATTATTCCACTGAACCACTATGGTAAATGAATATATGAAGTATTTTGTTACTGTTGAAAATGTGTAATTTTGATTCCCAGTTGCAAGGAAAGACCAAAAAATGACCTCACAAATGCAAAATTTTCTCGGCTTCTGGGAGGCTTTGCACCCCAGACCCCCCAGCGGGGCGTTGCCCCTGCACCCCACCGGGACCTGGGCGGCCCCTGGACCCCTGCCTTCAGTTGGAACCCCCCCCCCCTCCTCAAACGAACTTGTACCATGAATAATGAAATGTACACAACACTGGTAGGAAGGCAGACTCAGCAAACATTCGACCACACAAGGACAGGAGCTATAGACTGGCACGAATGCCCAAGGGATAGAACAGGAACTGAATGTGAGACATATGACAAACAGATGCTTGATTCTTAAGAATGTAAGGCTCTAACTAGAAGGGAAGCTCTCAAATATAGGGCCAAAAGCGTTGGTGGACACATGATAGGGGTAGCCATCCATTTCGCCCCCTTTCCCTTTCGTCCCATTTCCCTTTCGCCCCAAGCCATATCGCCCCAGAGTCACTGCTCCCCATTTTCGCCCCACTTTGCCACATTTGTCTGGTGACATTTCGCCCCAGGTGGACAGAGAACAGGCAGACAGATGTAAAATGGACATACGCATACTAGCTGAATTCGTTTTCACTTTGAAAGTTCCACGGCCATATTCACATTTAATTTACCTCCCTTACCGTGTGAAGCTTCTTGCAAATTGCAAAGCACAAGAGCATCCTTTCATTTGAATAATTGTACAGCAAGGCTGCCGTTTGTGCAAAGTGGGGTTATCATTTAAACAATTTCGTTTTGCTGAATTGATTACGCAACCAATACCAATGTCAATCTACAACATTAATTCAACAACAAATTCCCATATTCCCAGGAAACAGCCAGTTGTGTCTGTTTCTTTGTTTCTTTGTAGTGTGTGTGTGTGTGTGGGTGTGGGTGTGTGTGTGTGTGTGTGTGTGTGTGTGCGTGTGCGTGTGCGTGTGTGTGTGTGCGTGTGTGTGCGTGTGCGCGTGTGTGTGTGTGTGTGTGTGTGTGTGTGTGTGTGGGTGTGTGTGTGTGGGTGGGTGGGTGTGTGTGTGTGTGTGTGTGTGTGTGTGCGTGTGTGTGTGTGTGTCCAAGTGGAAGGATGCTCTTTCAAGTGTAAAATCCTGTTCAGATGTGTGGGGGTTGACATGATAGTTTTCACGAGAAAGAAGAAATCTTTACAGTGAACTCGGCGGCACAAGTTACCTCTCTGGACAGCACGGACGCTCTGTGTACCATTTCGTCAACATCTTTGAAGAATCTCTCCACTGTCTTGGCATCGTTCTGCACGTGAAAAACGTGACATCATGCTATGTTATCAGCAATTCAAGACAGAAGAAAAAGATGTATGACCAGTTCAATCGATCATTACCAGATGTGTCAGATGTCCTACGGATAAACTTTAGCAAGATATCGGCTTGTCATGAGGCATTTTAGATTCTCTTATTTCCCAAAGGTGATACAATTTTGCAAGAAATGCATCAGCTAGATTTATTAATTTCATACTCAGCTTAATCACAGAAAGAGACACATAGAAATACACAGCCAAACATTGACAGAGAACACCGACAGACAGACAGACAGACAGACAGACAGACAGACAGGCACCCCCCCCCCACACACACACACACACAGTCTGACAGTGTTATAAAAATATACAGCTACACACTTAGGACACCGGCAGGTAGACTGACAGACATCTCCCCCCCCCCGACACACACACACACACACACACACACACACACACACACACACACACATGCCTTCACGTAAACACGCATGCATATATATGGTCTTACCTGTGATGCTTGTTGGCCCAGCCAGTAGTGCAATGAAGTGAAGCGATTACCGTATACCTGTAACACAATCAAAACGATTTTGGATAAAGTACACTAAAACAAGTCGCGTAAGGCGAAAATACAATATTTAGTCAAGTAGCTGTCGAACTCACAGAATGAAACTGAACGCAATGCCATTTTTCAGCAAGACCGTATACTCGTAGCATCGTCAGTCCACCGCTCATGGCAAAGGCAGTGAAATTGACAAGAAGAGCGGGGTAGTAGTTGCGCTAAGAAGGATAGCACGCTTTTCTGTACCTCTCTTTGTTTTAACTTTCTGAGGGTGTTTTTAATCCAAACATATCATATCTATATGTTTTTGGAATCAGGAACCGACAAGGAATAAGATGAAAGTGTTTTTAAATTGATTTGGACAATTTAATTTTGATAATAATTTTTATATATTTAATTTTCAGAGCTTGTTTTTAATCCGAATATAACATATTTATATGTTTTTGGAATCAGCAAATGATGGAGAATAAGATAAACGTAAATTTAGATCGTTTTATAAATTTTTATTTTTTTTTACAATTTTCAGATTTTTAATGACCAAAGTCATTAATTAATTTTTAGGCCACCAAGCTGAAATGCAATACCGAAGTCCGGGCTTCGTCGAAGATTACTTGACCAAAATTTGAACCAATTTGGTTGAAAAATGAGGGCGTGACAGTGCCGCCTCAACTTTCACGAAAAGCCGGATATGACGTCATCAAAGACATTTATCAAAAAAATGAAAAAAACGTTCGGGGATTTCATACCCAGGAACTCTCATGTCAAATTTCATAAAGATCGGTCCAGTAGTTTAGTCTGAATCGCTCTACACACACACACAGACACACACACACACACACACGCACACACACACGCACGCACATACACCACGACCCTCGTTTCGATTCCCCCTCGATGTTAAAATATTTAGTCAAAACTTGACTAAATATAAAAAGAAAGAAACAAAGAAAGACACAAAAATCAACAAACAAATGCATGCACGAAGAATGAATAAACAAATAAATAACAGACAGACAAATACATACATAAGAACATGATAGCTACATTATTACTTAAATAAATAAATAGACATTACAGAAATAAGGTGAAATAAACAATAACGAAATACCCTTTTCTTAACTTTGTAATGACAAAATCTTTCTATGTGAATGTAACTTTTTGCAGCTAAATCGTGTTAACTTTCTGACACATCCTTGTGTATTGAGCCGACCATTTCCTTACTCTTTGAAAAAAGTCATTCCAGAATCAACAGTGACGCGTACATGCAAACACAATCTCGCCGCCGACAAAGGAAGACTGTGTTTGGAATCTACCTCTGCTGCACTAAATTTAGTACTGTTCAAACACACCTGCATGTTTCGTGATCCTGCCTATGACAGAGAAGCACAATACAGTGTGGTGTATGTGTGTGTGTGTACGTGTACGTAACTGCGTGTATGTGCGTGTGTGCGTGCGTGCGTGCGTGCGTGTGTGTGTGTTTGTGTTTGTATGCGGACGTGGGAACGTGTGTACGTGCGTGTAAATGCGTGTTTCTGTGTGTATGCGGACGTGTGAACGTGT
>NC_090245.1:88623436-88633436 GCF_037325665.1 Littorina saxatilis
ACACACACACACACACACAAATAACAAGACAAGACGAGCCGGAGGTGACGGAAGAAAAGAATTCCAGTTTAGGATTCGTGCAAAACGCAGTGATATGCACACGCCAGAATAGCGCGGTAGCATATTGTGCTAAGAAGGAAAGCGCGCTTTTCTGTATTCGTGTTAACTTTCTGAGCTTGTTTTGAATACAACCTATCATATCTATATGTTTTTGGAATCAGGTAACGATAAAGAATAAGATGAAATAATTTTTGGATCGATTTCTTAAATTCTAATCGTAAGACTAATTAATCTATTTTCGTTAATTGTGATCACATTTTAAGAGTAAACATGACATATGTATATATTTTTAGATTCAGAATGTGATGAAGAAAACGATGCAATCAATTTTAAATCTGTTTGCGAAAAATCGATTTTAATGACAACTTTAATGAGCAAACTCATAAATTACTTTGTAAGCCTTCAAGCTGAAATGCAATACCAAAGTCCGGGCGTCGTCGAAGATTACTTGACCAAAATTTCAACCAATTTGGTTGAAAAATGAGAGCGTGGAACTCCCATGTAAAATTTCATGAAGATCGGTCTAGTAGTTTTCTCTAAATCGCTCTACACACACACACACACACACACACATACACACACACACACACACACACACACACACACACACATGCACACATACACCACACCCTCGTCTCGATTTCCCCCCTCTACGTCAAAACATTTAGTCAAAAATGAAAAAAAGCAATCAAACAAACAAACTAACTAACTCACCTCAGCCCTCCATACATGCAGTCCAGGCCTCTCTACGCTGACACGAGCAAAGGGATCCTGAGATTGGCTGCTGACGTCACCATCTGACGCAATCGAGCTTGCTGACGTCATGGTGTCATTGATGGTGACGCGTGACTTGTGGTAATCCAGCTGATTCTGTGACGACCCAATAGCGAATGACGTCACACCGCTATGGTATCCTGACGTCGCCGACACGACGCTGTGACGTTGAAGTGACGTCACTCCACTCGTCTCTCGAGAAACATCTGTGAAAACCAGAGAAAATACACTGACTTATTATGTCTTTAGTGTGTGAATACAAAAGGAGTAGAAGAAAGAGGATGACCAATACGATGGAAACAACAACAACAACTACAACAACACCTACATTAAAAATGTCATAACATCAACGGTAACGCAAAAATCAACAACGAAACCATTGTCCGCAAACCAAACAAGGTAGTAAGGAGGATCTTGATAATTACCTCCAAAAACCAACTGCCACGAAGCCTGCGACCGTTGTGTTACACAGCAAAGCAAAGCAAAGCAAATTAAGTCAAAGTAAAGGAAAGGGAAAGGAAGGTGTATGTGGGGGTGGGGGGGGGGGGGGGTGCAGATAAGAAAGTATCTGATTAGTTATACTCTTAGACATAGCATGTTTAGTTTATATTCTTGACATTTTTCAGACGATGATTCCGACCAAGAGGTGTCGTTTTTCTTGAAGAGTATCTGCATAATGAAGCTATTGGTCTGGACCCTTGTTTTTCCTGTTTCGTGTTGACTCTGTGGCGAGTCTGGAGTATTCATTTATTATTTGCAGTTATGGTCCAGCGGTCTTTTTAGAATCAGTTGTCTATGTCCTTGTGCTGAACTCAGCTATTGTTGACAGCAAAAACGTCCCGCGGCGAACCAATCATATCCACACATCGATATCAGCGTATATTATTGTACCTTCGCGCCCGCTATGAGAGGGAGAGAGAGAGAGAGAGAGAGAGAGAGAGAGAGAGAGAGAGAGAGAGAGAGAGAGAGAGAGAGAGAGAGAGAGAGAGAGAGAGAGAGAGAGAGAGAGAGAGAGATCAAATCAAATCAAATCAAATCAAATCAAATTTTATTTTTCGAGGGTTGTGGCATATTAAGCAATACAAGGAACTTTTTTTCAACCAGCCCTCGCCCAGAGAGGGGACTAATCTAATCACATATAGAGAGAGAGAGAGAGAGAGAGAGAGAGAGAGAGAGAGAGAGAGAGAGAGAGAGAGAGAGGTGTACTTTTGTGTGTGTGTGTGTGTGTGTGTGTGTGTGTGTGTGTGTGTGTGTGTGTGTGTGTGTGTGTGTGTGTGTGTGTGTGTGTGTGTGTGTGTGTGTGTGTGAACACAACCTCTGTTGCTTTTGCTCTTATGAAAGGTAGTTAATTACTCTCAAAGTCAATGATCCAAATCCTAACCTTCTCACCAGTTCCCTCAATATGACAAAAACACGTTGTGTTTGTTTGTTTGGATATTGCCAGATCAGTGCGGTCGTAGCTTTTGCCTGCACTCTTCATCACACAGGCTGCAGCATATCACTGAAAACCATTACTCATTGGTGTACCTCAATTTCAAAAGCTTTTACATGGGTTGAAAGTGCAGACCGATTCCACTACTTGCTCTTTCAAAAGTATGTTTTCCAATCGACCTTCGAGCAGTATACTTGAAAACCACAGCGTCTTTCTCAGAACGCAAGACAGCGACAAAAACAAGCGCACACATTATTCACTATGCATTAGCTATATATGTTACGGTAAGAACCCGTACCTAGGGAATACGAGTAATTCCTGAGCATTTTAGTGAATACACGTAATCCCCGTTTCACTCAGGGATTTCACGTAATCACTGAAATTCCCAGTGATTACGCGAAATCCCTGAAATTAGACCTGTCATTTTACGGGTTCTTACTATTGAGCATTCAGTGAATTCGCGTAATCTTCATCTCTGAACACCGACATTACCTATGGGCTGTGGCTACATCCACGGGTCCGTGCCTCGAGTCCCCCATGCTAAATCCACGTCACTGACAAGGGACGCTACTCTTGCCCAATATTTTCCTGCTTTCGGTTCGGCACTTAACAGACATGACTAGGACGTCAGCTGTAAATTATCAATGTCATAATTCCATGTTTAGACTTTATGAGCAGTATACAGCGTTCTCTGTGGTGACATTGCAACATTGCAGCCCCCCCCCCCCCCTCCCCTTTAATACGAACCTCACCTGAACTTGCATGTTTATTCGGGATTTGCACTTTCCTAGTTTGCGGTGATTTTTGATGCAGTGTGAAGCATGTGTCGATTGTTCAAATGTTTAAGTGAATGTTGTCAACGTGTGGACTAAAGCTACCAACCGGAAGATGAAGAATGATGTATTGGTCTTCCCTATTCGCTAGATTGGTGCTGAGGGGCTGAACTCCGTAAGTCACAACTGTCCACAGTACTCCCATGATTTTGAATTCACCATTTTTTGCTCTCTTAAAATCTAAGAAGATCAAGCGGTCGTTCAGCAATGAGTTTGTGAATTCAGTTACTTCTCTTTATTGTTACAAGACCCAACACAGGGTCTGTTATTTTATGAAAACAAATTGCAACACAAATTGATTCTTCCTCCTCCTCCATCTCAACAATATGGCGCCAAGAGTCCCGAGTGCCAACGCGAGGCTTCGACTGCCGAGTGATTCCGAACGATTCCGAGATTCCGCGGAAATGACGTCACTGACGTGGATATAGCATGGGGGACTAGAGGCACGGACCCGTGGATATAGTCACTACCTTACCTATGACCTACAATTACACACAGCATAGTTTAACTTAGAGGACCTTTCAGTTTCGTCAGTGAGTGCAGTTGAAGTGTGTTTAAACGACGGAGACATGAGCGAATGTTAGTGAATACTATTCAGTTTTCAAATCACCAGAAATTTCAGTGATTACGTGAAATCCCTGAGTGAAACGGGGATTACGCGTATTCACTGAAATATTCAGGGATTACGCGTAATCCCTAGGTACGTGTTCTTACTGTAACATATACAGGAACAACGCAGGAGGTCGAAAGCAGTGATTGACTGTCCCACAACCCAACTCCAGACAGTGTCACCTAAATGCAACACACACTATTCGCCGAACATCAAGTGCACAACATTCCTTTTTGAATGAAATCACAATTCGCTGAATACTACAAGATAGTATCAACAAATTCATAATTGTTACCTATAAAAGAATCAGATGTTCAAAAAGAAACCTCTGATCCCCGCAAATGTCAAAATCTCAAAATTCCTGAAGATTGAAATCACAATTTTCTGATTACCACAAGATAGTATCAAAACATTCACAATTGTTACCTACAAAAGCATCAGGTGTTCAAAAAAGAAACCTCTGTTCCCCGCAAATGTAACTCTCAGACCTTAAACCTGTCCACGCTATATGCCTTTAGCTCTCGACCACGCATTGGGAATACGAACCACAGATCACTTTGTATCATTCCAAACTCTGGCAAGTCCATTGTGATCCCTGCTGTGCTAGAGACAGGCAATCATTCCTGGACAAGTGCATGGACAGGTAATTATTTCCAGACAGGTGCACACGCACAGGGGATTAAAGGACGGGAGGACATAAAGATTTGATAGGATCAACGGTGATGATCAAATGGATAGGTCTGTGATCAAAACGTCGTTGATGCATATCGGCGGCACATTGAGATAAATTATAGTGACCTCTCTCTCTCTCTATCTCTATTTGTCTCTCTCTGTCTCTGTCTTTGTCTCTGTCTGTCTGTCTGTCTGTCTGTCTGTCTGTCTCTGTCTGTTCCCCCCTCCCCCACACACACACTCTCTCTGCCTTCCCCTCTGTCCGTCTGACTGTCCGTCTGTCTGTCTGAGAGTCTCTCTCTCTCTCTGCGCCCCCTCTCTGCGCCCCCCCCCCTCTCTCTCTCTCTCTCTCTCTCTCTCTCTCTCTCTCTCTCTCTCAGGTAACAGGGGCGGAAGTAATCATGGGATCTGAATAAAATTCTCATAGCCTGCGCTAATCTGAGATCAAAGAGACCTCGTATAAAATTCTCATAGCCTGCGCTAATCTGAGATCAAAGAGACCTGACACTGGGTATGACGCCATAGCGAGGATCGAGTGTCATCATTGCGTGTGTGCGCAGCTTGTATTTTATCTGTTGTGGTTTATTGTCGCGGTGGTTTAAGTTCTGATTACAGAAGATATCGTACTCCTTGAAATGACCTTTAGTGAACTGCGATTGCCAGGAGTTAGTGTTTGTAGCAGACGAATAACAAAGGCTTGATTGTTGTACTTAGCGTATATTGTTTGTTCCTACGAAAATGGCATGTTTTACACAGACCCGCCCTGTTTAAGACTAGACCTGCTTGATAGATTAGGAATATATGTTGAAGGGATTTAAATTTTTGTGGAACATTTGCAAAAATGGGCAAACAAGTTGTTGGTTCATTTTCGGATTTGTTCGGCATTCCTGGACGGTCGACTTTTCCCCACCGTGAAAAATAAAATGATGGTTATGTTTTCGGCGATTTGAAATAAGTATCATGAAAAGCCGACTGCCAAGATCAAGCAATATCATTGTAGAGTTATGAAACACTGTGTGTGATATAGACGGATCAAGTGTAGCGACGATGTGCAGTCTATGATCCTGGGCGATTACAAGTTACATGTCATGTCAATCATAAAGTAAATTGTAACATTTCAGGTTTCAAATACACATTCAAACCGAGAGCCATTTTTGTTTTTAAATCCACGTTGTCTTTAGAAGACGCGTCGCCCAAAGTCATGTAACTTGATCAATAAAATAACTTGGAACTAGTAATGTGCAATGACATGCGCGATGAAATCTACTCCACCCCTCCACCTCCCCCTTTCCACAGCCCCTTCGCTCCAGAAATCTCCGCCACCCATTTCCCACTTCACTCAGTACTCCCTTCCCTCCTTTGGAATTGATCCTGGCACAGGTAAGTATTCGGTGTTATCGTAGCACAGTATAACCCTCCCTTTTACGACCTCCAAAAAAGCAAGTCTCAAACGGGAGGGAGTTTTAAAAATATGGTAAATCAGAGGATGTTATGGACAGAATGTCTGACAAAATGGCGTCTTAAAAAGTAGTCAGTCTGAAAAGCATGGGATTTTGTGAAGAACAAGTCGTCCTACTCAGACTCCGCACTGGACATAACAGACTAAACCATCATATGGCCACAAAGCTGAAGCTAGTTCCCTCCCCCCTATGTCCGTGTGGCAAGAATCAGACAGCAGAGCACATCCTGCAGGCTTGTCCATACCACAGTGCTCTGAGGGACACCACCTGGCCAGAGGAGACAGCGCTACAAAAGAAGCTATACGGCCCCAAAGAGGACTTGGAGAGGACAGCACGTTTCGCCCTGCAGTCCGGACTGACGATCTAACAGCGAACGACAAGAAGAAGAAGAAGAAAAAGCATGGGATGTTAATAGGGGGTTCCACTGTTATCCTGGTATAGTCGAAGCTATTTCATAACAACCACCACAGCAGGAACCGACCGAAAGCGGTCGTTTTAGACAGGCAGTGGTTGTTATAGAAAGGTGTATTGTAAAGAAACAAAGCTCGTCGAAGATCCTTGTGGGGGTTGTGTTCAACAGGTGGTCGTTTTCGAGAGGTGGTCGCCAACGTTTCAGTGTACAGTGTAATCTACCTTTCAAGGCACCCCCAAATCTGAGAAAATCCTATCTTAAAACGGGGGTACATTTTTCGAACTTATAAACACAAAATCAGTAAAAGCAAGGTCTTACAATGTAAGAAGTCTTAAATTTGGGGGTCTTTAAAAAGGGGTTCTACTGTATTAATTGGCAAAAATTCCAAGCCGAGTGGCACCTGTGACAAAGGCACCTTATCAAACCTCTCTCACACTCCGCCCAACCCTCCACGCCTCCGTTGAGCCTCCGATAATTCCAAGGCCTCAAAGCCCAGGAGTCAAAGCGCCAGGACAATATTTGAACAGCTTTCTCTCTCTATCTAACACCCATGATACCGTGCAGTAATACTGTTCTCACTCTTACCTTTGGCTGAGAGCGTTTTGAGTATGGACTGGGAATATCGTCTGTTTTAGTCGCTTGATACTGAATTGTGTGGGGAGTACTGAGGCTAAAGTGTCATATAGACATCACACGCTCATATCACACAGTTATGTGCTCCATAAGGTACACACATATGCGTGCGCGCAAACACACACACACACAAACACCCATAAACACTCCCTCAGACATATGTACACGCACGCACGCACGCACGCACGCACGCACGCACGCACGCACGCACGCACATATGCACACACTCACGTCACTGCACGCAGGCACGTACACACACACACACACACACACACACACACACACACACACACACACACACACACACACACACGCACACACACACATATGCACACACGCATATATACATGCACGCACACACACACACACACACACACACACACACACACACACACACACACACACACTCACGCAAGCCAATTTCGTAGAAAGGTAAATACTTTGCAAAAGGTACTCGACAGTTTGATGCCACATTGCACCAAATCTGATTTTTTAAAAACCTTTACAGTTCGGAGGGTAACAACAAAAATTGAGCGGACAGGACACCATTGAAAAACAAAATGTCTCCCGCTGCGGGGACTTCAAAAACAATGCAGCCATTACGGAAGTGCAGTCAGTATGAACTAAGCTTCCGCTGCCAAAGGGGCGGCTGTGACCTTTGTCTTTGTGTGAGAACCCGAAAAGCTCTTCTCGCTTGTCATTACAAGGAGGCTGTGAGACTGGTCGATGGAGCAGCGCTGGTACTTGACGGACACTACACGCTGATATAATACGATATAAAGACTTTGTGTCTGGCCAGAAGCACCATCGGAACAGAATTAGAAGCCATCTGGGGGAGACACACTCGTTGTTGTGTAAGACACACAGGACAAAAGTGGAAGACATCTATGGACGATGGGTATCGTTGCAAATGAGAAGCAGTTTTTAAACCTGCCATTACAAGGTTCATATTCTCATTTTTTGTTGATATGTTGGTGTGCATGCAGTGATTGAACGACAACCTGAAGAAAAACAAGTTTTAGCCTACTCCCCTTTCCAGTTGTTTTGCCTAATAACCGACCTTTAGAAAGACGTGGTGCTTGTGCCTTTACGATTGTGACAGGGGAGGCTACCGCTCCTTTCACAGCAGACTCTGCACCCGAGTTGTTGGCCTTTAAGTCAACACCCGTGGTTTGTGGAAATCTGTTTGTGATGGGGTCTGGTAGTTTCCGATTGTCTGTATGTTCATGGAAACCTTCGGGTTTGCATAACAGTTTTTATAGGGCTAAGAAATTAGCCCTAATATTTTCAAACCTGTTTGATTGCACTTCGCTTCCCGAGGTGATCGTAGTGTTTCGGCACTCGGTTACATCTGGCGCTGCGAGCAGGATTGAGACTCAGCATGATATGTTCAGGTAATGGCATAATATGACCACTGAACATTTTCGTGCTGTTCCCATTCTGCGAACTTGGGATGGACAGTGGTCCCCCGGTTCGGAACTTCGGGACGAAGTTCATTTCAAACGGGGGCGATTGTGACAGGGGAGGCTACCGCTCCTTTCACAGCAGACTCTGCACCCGAGTTGTTGGCCTTTAAGTCAACACCCGTGGTTTGTGGAAATCTGTTTGTGATGGGGTCTGGTAGTTTCCGATTGTCTGTATGTTCATGGAAACCTTCGGGTTTGCATAACAGTTTTTATAGGGCTAAGAAATTAGCCCTAATATTTTCAAACCTGTTTGATTGCACTTCGCTTCCCGAGGTGATCGTAGTGTTTCGGCACTCGGTTACACCAGGAAGAAACAGAACAGACACGCGTGTATTTGCACAAGCTAACTCTATAACGCAAACAATCAAAGTCTGGCCATTTTGAACCACACTTCAAGGATAAAAATAGACTCTGATATTTGTTGTGATCCATTGTGACTATAACAAAAACACCAAGAAAACCGAATCAAAAGTATGAATGTTTTTCAAAGATATCCGTGTGCAAATAGTGATAATTTAGTAAATTTGCACACACACAAAGCTGCCCTTTTCGACTATGAAAATCAATCAAAATAGTAGAAGCTGTCTGAAGAAAAACAAAAATATAATAATAATAAAGATAATTATTTCTGTAGCGCAAATCCTACAATAGTTATAAGCGCCTCACAACAAACATCCACAAATAAACAATTCTGTACACATTGCACATTCAAATACAAATACATATCAACTAGACTTTTACAATTAAATACATGAACAACCGAAGCAAAACAGTCAGTGTTCAGAGAGCAACAGCGCCTGACGTTTTCATAAAGCCGCGCCTGGTAATAAAATAATGATCACGACCACACTTGTTTTTCAACTTACTTTACTTGGGGCAAAAGAGTATAATGATATATTATATCTTACCGTGTCCGCTGAGAATGAGTGTTCACTGGCTATGATGACCAACAGGCAACAACAATGCTAATGTGTCTGTCCACCTTCGCTTTCAGATCGATCACGAATACACAACTCTTAGTCTTTGACAAGTCCAATACCTTTCACTTAATACTACTTCTTCTCCTTCTGCGTTCATGGGCTTAAATTCCCATGTATACTCGTGTTTTTGCACAGGTGGATTTGTACGTGTATGACCGTTTTACAACCTTGCTTTAAGAACACATCTGTCCTTTAAGCCATCGTCATTGCAGACTGTTACAATCACTCCCAAACCTGCAGCCTCGCTGAAGTTCGCAGCATAAAAGAACCACATGATTAGCCATTACAGATCAAACGCTACGTTTCAGAAAATATTTGTCTCTGAGACATCAATAATGCAAACATCACTTTCCTCCAAACCTTGGCAGTATATCTTCAACACATGAAATGTATTCTCTAGCTTCGTGAACGTCTTCTTTGAAGAACATCTATTTGTCATTCAGCAATCCATAAGACAAACGCCTTGTCTTCCAAACCTTCGAGGATGGAGTTCATTCATGCAGACATGAAATAGCTATCAAACATTCGTTGGAGAACATATTTGTGAAGTTCACAGTATACCATCACCATACAAAATACCCACTACACATCTTGAATATAATTGTCTAGCAGTAGAGATTGCATTGCAAATGCTATTTCTTCTCAGCCCTAGTGAAGATCATATTATA
>NC_090245.1:88643436-88647358 GCF_037325665.1 Littorina saxatilis
ATAAATCGGTAGTGCAAACAGAAACCAAAGCTATGAGCAGCAGCAACAAAGCAACAACCAAACAAAAAAAATACATAAAAAAATATACGAATAAAAAAATAAAAAATAAAAAAATAAAAATAAAAATAAAAACAAGCCCATGGCGCAGACTGATGATGCGACAGGAGGACAAAAGAAGGAAAAGACAATAAAACGTTGTCGTTGATCACACACAGACAAGAGAAGAACTTATCATTGATACTAAAGATAAGCACACCACCCCTCTCGTTCTAAATCCATCTCAAACCAAACCAAACACAAACAAACGAAATTCGAAATAAACAGATTAATCCAACCCTGAAGAAAAACCCTCAAACAAACAAACAAACAAACAAACAACGTTAACAGACGCAGTATAATCGTTATGTGCAAACAAACCAACAACGACACAAAGAACAAAACAACGAACAAAACAACGAACATCAATACAACACAAAGCATGCAATGCATCAGAAAATAAAGAAACCAAAAGCAATGCATCAGAAAATAAAGAAACACAAAGCAATGCATCAGAAAATAAAGAAACACAAAGCAATGCATCAGAAAATAAAGAAACACAAAGCAATGCATCAGAAAATAAAGAAACACAAAGCAATGCATCAGAAAATAAAGAAACACAAAGCAATGCATCAGAAAATAAAGAAACACAAAGCAATGCATCAGAAAATAAAGAAACACAAAGCAATGCATCAGAAAATAAAGAAACACAAAGCAATGCATCAGAAAATAAAGAAACACAAAGCAATGCCTCAGAAAATAAAGAAACACAAAGCAATGCATCAGAAAATAAAGAAACACAAAGCAATGCATCAGAAAATAAAGAAACACAAAGCAATGCCTCAGAAAATAAAGAAACACAAAGCAATGCATCAGAAAATAAAGAAACACAAAGCAAACAACATAAGCACAGAAGCAACAAACATGAATATAGTCAAACAATCAACAACAAAGCACAATTTCTTACCAGAAACAGACGATGGCATTACTCCACTGACACCGATGAATCCTTTCCTCCGAACTCGGGCAGGCTCGCTGCTCCCTCCTCCCCCTCCTCCTCCCCCGCTTTCTCCTACTCCATTCATGTTCATCTTCACAAATCCTCCTCCTCCTCCTCCTCCGAACATATCCGCTTCCCTCCGTACTCTCGCGGAACCCGCTCGCACGTGCACTCCGTGAAATCCACTGTCACCCATGATGACGTCACTTCATTGCAACCAACTGTCGTTATGCCTTCTTCCTTTTGTAGTCCTGGATGAAAATGGTTGAGAGGGATTTTAGAGCGTAATTATTTTATGCTTGTATAGTTTGTTTTGAATATTTTGTACTGCAAATTCTCTTTTTTTGACGAATTATTCCTGTGAGATAAATGTTGTTGGTTAAATATTTCCCAAATGTTAACAGAGAATCATTAGGACATTTTTTTGGTTTTTTGTCATTCTCCGCGGTTGAAGCGTTACTATTTGTTAAACTTATTTTAGTTGAAAACAACAACAACAAAACTTAGGCTTTGGAACTCTACCCTTTACGAAGGTTTCATATTTGAATTTAAAAAAATCACATTCAGAACACTTGCGTTCTATTCTAGCTGCGTAAATACATATCCAGAACTCCAACACAGTGAGACACACTAAAGGAGAAACGCACCACTCGCAAACCTGTCCTTTGAAGCAAAATTATGACCGTGATAATATCAGTGATATGTATTATTCAGACGAAAACACTCCGCAGAAGAACAGACACCACACTCTCCGACGGTTCAACTCGTGTGTTATCGATTTCAGCCCAGGTTAAATTTTAGCCACACCTGTCAAGAAAGATTTGACAGATACGCCAGACATTTTTCATTTACCTATACCAACCTGCCTTTCTACTTATCTCTGCCTAATGCTTTCCCCAGCACCATGGTATCTTCAACACAGACCACATACTCTCGATCACGTTTTTCTATGAGCGCTGTCAAGTTAGTGAACCCATAGTTATGAGAGCTGATCGAGAGAGAGAGAGAGAGAGAGAGAGAGAGAGAGAGAGAGAGAGAGAGAGAGAGAGAGAGAGAGAGAGAGAGAGAGAGAGAGAGAGAGAGAGAGAGAGACTAGAAAGAGAGAGAGAGAGAGAGAGAGAGAGAGAGAGAGAGAGAGAGAGAGAGAGAGAGAGAGAGAGAGAGAGAGAGGCTTGCTCCATACATACTCACAAAGGTAAGTTAACGAAGCCGGAGCTATGCAATCTGAAAGCGACCTAGCGAATGTCTCCACACACACACACATATCTATCTCTACAGGAGAGAGGGGTGTTCCTTTCCCCCCTGTGTGACTGTTAGATCTGTGTCAACAGTGCCTGACAAGGCGTACGAGTGTTGGCTTTTCAATTTCTTGTGATCGATAAGTTAAAAGTCCTTCATGTTTTTATTACCCGGCAGTTTATATAGCGTGGGCGTAGACTTTCCCTGAAAAACTCACTGGCTCAGTTTGCTTTTCATTGTTTTCTCTTGTGTACCAAGTTTTGTATTAGGTCTTCACCGGTGCTGGTTACCTTGGGTGTCTTCGAAGTTCACACTCAAATAATACACTGACAAGTGCAGTTAGAACCCTTGCTACCGCGTTGTATTATACGTTCTTTTTATTTTTTTTCTCCACAAATAGCATATTATTACAAAGTACAGAAAAAAGTGTGCTTGCTCTTCTAATTAATGTACATCAAGATATATTTATTGTACTTGTTTAGCAGGTTATGTTGTGTATGTTTGGGGTTTGGAGATGTATTTAGTGTCTCTGCTTATGTGTGTGTTGATTGTATTATACGTTATGTATTTATTTTGTCGACAGTAGTTCTTCATCTCCGCGACAGCTTGCGATTTCTCGGAGAACAATTAGTGTCTCGTTCTGTGTAAAATGTCGTATTTCTGGTAAAACAATAACACCGTACCAAATAACATTAATGGATCGATCCTTATTTTCTTGTTGCCCTATTTTGAACAATTGTAAAAACGGTCATACACGTAAAATAAAAATAAAAAAACTCGTGCAAAAGCATAAGTGAACGTGGGAGTTTCAGCCCATGAACAAAGAAGAAGAAAGAAGAAGAAAGAAGAAGAAAGAAGAAGAAAGAAGAAGAAAGAAGAAGAAAGAAGAAGAAAGAAGAAGAAAGAAGAAGAAAGAAGAAAGAAGAAAGAAGAAGAAGAAGAAGAAGAAGAAGAAGAAGAAGAAAAAGAAGAAGAAGAAGAAGAAGAAGAAGAAGAATTTCCTTCAAGCGACAGACTTGTTCACGTTATCCGACCGCTACCTATTTTCACAGCAAACGCAAAACAGTGTCGGTATGACAAACACAAAACACTCGGTATTTTGTTGGTTTATGACTACGACCACCTACCTGATGTTTTCACGTTATTCGACTTCTACGTACTTTTCCCCCAGCCTCTTCTTTTTCGTCCATGGGCTGAAACTCCCACGTTCACTCATGTTTTTTGCACAAGTTGATATGTACGTGTATGCCCGTTTTTACCCCGCCATTCAGGCAGCCAAACGCCGATTTCGGGGGATTCTTCTTCTACTTCTTCAATTATCTTTTTTTTCTCTCACCAAAACACAACCACAACGAAGTGTAAAACACTTAGATTGTTTTGTACGCACCTTGACCGGTCCGGGCCCACACGAACTGTGTATGAAACCTTTCCTACATCTAACCCTTCATTCTGTCTCTCTCGTTCTGCACAGCACTCTATTGTTTTTCCTACGCTACCCAAGCTTTTACTGCTCAGAGATTAACGGCCCACTGTTACCCCTAATCGGGGTGTTATTCGGGGTGCACTGCAAGTGGGTTATATAGTACCCGCTAGTTCCACAAGAAAGAGAGAAGGCGTGAAAACAACTGGTAGTTGCCTACGCTCGCA
>NC_090245.1:88647558-88700058 GCF_037325665.1 Littorina saxatilis
GTGTGCGTGTGTGTGTGTGTGTGTGTGTGATGTCACGATTTGAAACTATGCATAACTGCGTATACCTTGACCAAAGCTATTGGCCAAACGGTGATTTCATTTCTATATGCGGTCAGTTTAAATCCATCTATAAACAAACAGACAACTAAAGTTCCAAAATCCGGAATCAAAAAACAAGAAATGCAAGTTAAATGGAACGCTACATGTTAGAGAAAAAAAAGACATTCACAAATACATTGACAAAATGGCCTTTATAGTGGACAAACACACATTATAAGTATGAGACAAAGGGACAAAAAATACAAAAGACTTAGCTGAACATGCGTTCGATGTCTGGCAAAATAGAGTCGCAAACGAATCAACTGCAATCGTCAGCAACTCTTGGCTATTTTGCCAAACATCGATCGCAAAGTCTTCTATAGGTGTTTTTTTCCATTTGTCTCATAGCAATTTGTCTGTCCACTATAAAGGCCATTGGGTCGATGAAATTGCGAATGTTCTGTATATTTGGTGGGGTGGGGGGGGCGATCTGAGACCGTTTTTCGGTCGCAGGGATGCTTTTAAATGTTACAGGCTTCTTCTTCTTCTTCTTCTTGGCGTTCGCAGAGGTTACACAATCAGTCCAGCACTGGTGATAAATGTTGTCGTTTTCTCCAACTCCTGTCCACTGCCGTATAGTTTGGTCTGCAAGGGAGTTGGTGACGGCCACACTTCTTTTCGTTCCTCATCTAGTAAGGGACATCGCTGTAAGATGTGTTCCGCTGTTTGGTCCTCTTGACCGCAGGCACAGGTTGGTGATGGCGCCAGCTTGAACTTTCGGTTCATGTGAGCATTGAGCCTGTTGTGGCCAGTACGCAGCCTGATGAGGTTGACTTGCTGCTCTCTGGACATTGTGTGGTAGTCATCTCTGTTTGTCCTTGGCCTCATCAATGCCTTGGTGATTGTCTTCTGCTCACTAAAGCTGACACTGTTTTCAGGTTGGTCTTCCACGGCTCCTTCTTTTGCCAGCTCATCTGCCCTTTCATTTCCTGGTATCCCACAGTGTGCTGGTATCCACTGGAGGACAACTCTTCTGGTTTGTCTGACCATCTGTAATGCTTTGGCCAGCTGTGGGAG
This sequence comes from Littorina saxatilis, assembly GCF_037325665.1. Lineage (NCBI taxonomy): Eukaryota > Metazoa > Mollusca > Gastropoda > Littorinimorpha > Littorinidae > Littorina > Littorina saxatilis. The sequence continues at coordinate 88,648,675 of NC_090245.1, forward strand.
TTTGTCGTTCTCTAGGGCCTGAAGGACTGAAAGGGCGTCCGAGAGGAAGACAACTTGGTAGCAAGGGTCTGCGGAGTCCTGAACGAAGGAGGCGGCCTGCATGAGAGCTTCTGCTTCTGCTTTATAGTTTGTGCAGTGTTTGCCAGTGGCAACGCTGGATGTAGCTGTATGTCCCCCAGGGAACTGGATGAGAATGCCTGCACCTCCATTGAGCACGGCGTTAGTTGCTGATCCATCGGTGTATACATGGATCCACGCCTCTTTTGGGTACTGTTCGTCGATCAGGGCTAAGGTGAGTGCCTGTCGAGCTGTGTCATTCTGATCTTCTCCTGAGGTAACATGTGGAACACTGGTGCAGATCTGGATGCCTGGTTTCTCTGTTGCCTTGGGGGTTTCCTCTTCTTCTTGAGTCAGAGGTAGAGTGTTCTGTGGGAGGACTTCCCTGTACTGTCGAGAAAGTCTCTTGCTCTCGTGTACAAAACTGCTCCGTTTAAGCCGGTTCTTGGTGAGGTTGCTCAGTCTGTGCTTCATGGGGTGGTCGGGTAGGCACTTGAGCTTCTCGGCCTGTACCATAGTCTTGGCTTCTCTTCTCTAAATGTTACAGGCGAGATCTATACTGTTACTGTTCGGATATTGGGGGCAACCGTTTCAACCTTGCACTATCAGACTTCCCTGTGCCCCACAACGATAACAAGTTATAACAATGTCAAATAACCGCGTTGCTGTCCTTGGCATGCTAGCGCTCTGCATTTCTCTGTCGCTGACCCAAAACCAATATTAAAACTTGACCCACAAATCGAGACATTTAGTTTTTCTTTTCTTATGCGCACGCGTGTTTCTCTGTGTGTGTACGTGTGTGTGTGTTCGTGTGTGTGTGTGTGTGCGTGTGTGTGTGTGTGTGTGTGTGTGTGTGTGTGTGTGTGTGTGTGTGTGTGTGTGTGTGTGTGTGTGTGTGTGTGTGTGTGTGTGTAGGCTTGAGAGAGCAGACACACAAAAGCCTACAAGTACAACTGAGGGATTCGTCTAAGAGGTAAATCTGTGGGAAGCAACTTCTGATCCCATTGTACGAAAGTGTTGTATTTTGTATGTCCACGATAACAGTCACGTTCCCATGATCCTTATTATACCTGTAGGCCTATTTATAATGGATTAATGTAGTTATCCAATCCTGAGAATATCCAACAGATAAAAACTTGCCCCACCCCAACGCGACTTCCCAGCAACATCACTAGCCTATTGGACACATTCCAGAAATAACTCTATCAGGTTTGTATGGGTTGTGAAAAAGTGAACTCACTTGGTTTCGTAGAGGCAAACTTTCCCACTTTGCTCCTTATCCTGGTGTGGAGAAATACCCCTCGCCAGTGACTCGCTAGTGACTGGCCTTTAAGGCCAAGATACACGATCGGTTTCGCACGTACGTTTGAGGCGGACGGGTCAGACCTGATCGCCTCAGAGGAACGGAACGCTTGCCACACCATGCTCCTGAGACGTACGAGGTGAAGGTCGTTTTACCCCACATTTGACGTGGAAGTCTGCTGCATGGACAGCAGGAACAGGTCTCGATGTTGCTGGTTTTTGTAGTTTTTACTTCCATGGTTCCATAGATTTCAACTCGTCGCCAAGATTCAGGTTGATGATATATTTCGATTCTGAATCAGCAAGTTTTGATGCTGAACTGACCGCCATTTGCAAAGTGGGTGTCGACTGAAAGACGTGCGCTTATTGGCTGAAGGATGCTTGCCATCCGTTCGGAATAGATCCAGCTGTATTTCGAACGGACGGGCCAAGGCAGGTGCTGTCAAGCGTGTGAGACAACGGTTCGGATGCCACACGCTCGGTTTGTGGTCAGTTTCGGGCGGTCGGTCTCAAACGTATGGGCGAAACCGATCGTGTATCTTGGCCTTAATGTCACATTGGACAACGATTGACCCCAATAATCGCCTTCCTCGATATGTTGCTGACACTATGCCTGTGACATTTCTGAGTGTGTTGAAACAAGTGTTGACAAAATTAGAGAAATCTACCGGACAAACTCTAGCTTTTGAATATATATCATGAATTACATAAACGAGGGTTGGGTACAGTCAAAGGATCTATTCCGTAAGTAGTAGAAAAAAATCCCGGTTTGCGTTTGTTAGAATTATGTGTTTCGATTTGATTTACTGTGACACGTCTTTTACTCATCTTCCTAGAGTTTGTCTGGGATAGAGATCAGCGCAGAAAAAACCCAAAGCTGATGACAAACAACAAACAGCCAATTAAGGTGAAAATCACAGTCAACGGACAATTAAGAACTAGCAACTGTGGAGCGGTTCACATATCTCGGGGCCATCATCAGTGAAGAGGGTTCGAAGACCGAAATCCTAGCAAGAACTGTACAAACAGCAGCAGCAATAACAACATTTAAGCCAATAAATATAGAGAGACAAGAACATCAGTCGTTTCGTAGGAAGGTGGATGGGCGTTCATAAAATTAGGATTAATTTGGTATGCATGTTAAAGGATAAAATCAGTTCCAACAATCTGTCAGTCTGAAGTACACAATGTATAGCATTGTAAAGGAAGCCCAATTAGGAACAGTAAAACGGGCGCTTAACCACTAACTCCATAACAATCAGACAAAAGGTTTACAAATTGGCAACCTGTATGACAACACTTATTTCAACAATTGCCCTCGCCATATGTATTGATCATCAAATACGAGGACAGAAAAAGCTGCCTTCTCAGCGAAAGAGTAAAAAGGGATTATAGTTCTGTTCACAGCCTGGGTTATATTGTGGCTTTTGTCATAATGAGGTTAAGCGTTTATATCTGGTTAGTGCAGGAGAAAAACAAGATAACATTTCGTTGATTGTTAATGCCATACACGTTCTGTAGGACCAATTTGTGATTATGTTTCCTGTCGTTTTCGTCTTTCTTTGTTTCTATATGTCAGTTTATATCTTAGATACACATAAAACATAACAGTGCGTGCTCCTGTCGGTCGGTCTGTTTGCCTTTGACAGAGACAGAAAACACAATACAGCAGGATTAAGATGATTCGAAACACGCATGTACATAATTATTATTTGAAATTTTCTTTTCTTTTTCATGCTTACTTTTGAATGCCGTACGTGTCTCTGTTTGTGTTGTTGCCTTGTCATCTTCATGTAATTCATGCGAAAGTGCATATGAGTGTGCTTGAGTAGTTAATGCGAAAGAATGTGTATGGGTGCGCCTTGAGTCGCCTTGTGTTGAGATATGTGCGCGTTATAAATTCTCGTATTATTTATTATTATTATCCTATTAAAAGACCGCCCCCTTTCAAAAACGGCGGTTAAAACCTAATAAAAAACGCTGGCGCTGGACCCGAGTACTCTTCAGACTGGCTCGCTCCCCCAGTATGAAAGTTTTTGTCTTGTGCACGTGGATTTAAAAAAAAAAATTTAATTTATTTTACACAATTAAAAAAATTATTAGAGTAAAATAAAACATTAAAACGTTCATAATAAACAATAGTAAACAAGAATTAAAAAAAAAATAAAAAAAATAGACCGCCCATGCCGGGAATCGAACCCGGGTCACTTGGATTTAAAAAAAAAAAATAAAAAAAAAATTATTTATTTATTTTACACAATTAAAAAAACTATCATAGTAAAATTAAACATTAAAACGTTCATAATAAACAATAGTAAACAAGAATTAAAAAAAAAATAGAACGCCCATGCCGGGAATCGAACCCGGATCATTTTGGCCATAGACTCTCTCGTGCTCTCTGTCTCTCTTTCATCGAGACCAAACCCTGCATTGTTAATTTCTTTGCCGAGACCATTTCCTCACCCGTTGTCTGGCTTGCAAATCATGCTTTTCTCGTCACTGCGTGACGTGTTCGCCGCTTTAAGGCCCGTCCAGACACTCCCGGCCGACCCTGTCCACATTTGACTTATGCTCAAAACGGCCCACGTGGGAGCGCCGCAGCGTGCTATGATCGCGAAGCGTTATTTGCAGAAGAATAGCGCGTGTTCTAATTTCTATGACACAGACATAGAACGACGGAAATTTGACCAATCAGAGCAAACCAGAGCGATGACGTCAGCCGCTCGCGGCGCAGCAGTCGAATGCAACTGAACCTTCTTGTCAGGTGACCCGCTCCACTGATACCGCATTGTGAAAAGAATCGTCGATGTGTGGCCACTCGGCAAATCCCGCGCGACGCACAAAACGGCCTGCGGCGCATAGAGCGTAAAACGGCGGCCAAGTCTGGACAGGGCTTTAGTTCAGGCTGTTCGCAAAGCGACCAGCCTCCCACCGCAAAAACTCCCACCGTTAAGAGTGGCTTTTGTGATTTATTTCGCATTTAGGTCCCAGGTAACATTATGAAGTTTTAATACGATCAATCGGACCTATTATCAAGTTAGTGTATCAACTTTTGAACGAACTGCGCCCAGTAGTTTCCCAGCAATAAGCTGTTAAGTCGAGACAGACAGACAGACAGACAGACAGACAGACACACACACACAATTAAAGTCTGTTGGACCCTAGTACTGCGTACTCGGGGATAATTATGCTCTCTCTCTCTCTCTCTCTCTCTCTCTCTCTCTCTCTCTCTCTCTCTCTCTCTCTCTCTCTCTCTCTCTTTCGTGTGTGTATGTGTGTGTGTGTGTGTGTGTGTGTGTGTGTGTGTGTGTAGGGGGAGGGGGTATGGTGTGCGTGCGTGTTTGAGTGCGTTTTCTTGCGTGCATACCTGCGTGTATGCGAGAGACAGAGACAGTGAGAGACAGAGAGACAGAGAGAGGGGGGAGGGAGAGAGAGAGACAGAGACAGTGAGAGAGAGAGGCAGAGAGAGAGAGAGAGAGGGGGGGGAGGGAGGGGGAGAGGGGGGGGAGGGAGGGGGAGAGAGAGAGAGAGAGAGAGAGAGAGAGAGAGAGACAGACAGACAGACAGACAGACAGACAGACACATCGTATGGATGTGGTACACACAAGAGATGCAAGGTCTCATAACAAGAACTACTGAACTAGCAGTTGAGAAACGAATCATTTCGGAAAGGTCTAATGAGGCACATAATTTACTTGCCACTAACAAATAGTTGTATGTTTGTGTGTGTTTTGCTACTGTTTTGTTTTTTATTACTCACGCTGATATGGCGTTACGCTGAAACCGCTAAGACAATGACAGCATAATAAGACATTTTATTACGCTGCAGATGGCAAAAGAAAAGTAAGTACCTGTCCTTAAAAGCCCAATTGAATGAAATGTTCCGCAGGGAAAGGTACAAATAAGCGAGGTACCACAAAGTTTTGCTCTGCGATGGTGAGAGAGCAAAAGAGCATGTACGCACGGAGTCTACAATTTGCGTGCAAGTTGTGCATCAGACGTAAACATTCGTGAAATATTTGATGTCCGCAGCACACTCACATACAAACGCGAGAAAAAAATGTGCAAGCAAATTGTCAGCCTCACACAAACATGTTACCGCCTGCAGTAGATTAGGAGAACACAAACTCCACAACACGAAAAAAATAAACAACAAAAAAGAGAGAAACGTGAAGTGGAAAAATGAAAGACTGCCAAAAAAAGAAGCAGAAAAGGAAATCAGATTAGACAAAAAGAAGGAAAACAACAACAGAAAGATAGTAAAAGAAAAGTAAAGAAAAGCAAAGAATAGAAAGGAAAAACAGTCAATAGATTCAAGTCCAATTAACAACACGCAGTTTAGAGAAGGCGCAAACAACACAAGAACTATTAAAACATTTAGAAAAAAACCTCAATTTCCCACAGCCATGGATTTCACCACTTGGAGCAATAACTATTCCTCAGACACAATAATGAGCCACACAACGAGTTTCACCAACTCTCCAACGATCGACAACATTTACATCAGCATCAGCGACGACAACGCAACGACATCTGAGTGTGTGCGTCTGTCCTTATCCAGTCTAAAAATCTGCTCGCAACGTGACACCGTCATGTCCCAGGCTTCGCGGGCGTGGATGGAGGATGTGATGTACATCGGGTTGTTGCCGTTGTTGGCGGTGGTGGGAGTGCTGACCAACGTGATCAACTGTGTTGTGTTTAACGCTCAGGGCCTGAAAGACCGAGTCAACATGTGTCTCTTCTGGTGAGTGAGTCAGTTGCTGGGTGGGTGAAGGCGGGATTTGTGTGACGGGGTTTGGGTGGAAGTGGGCAGTTGTGTGTGTGTGTGTGTGTGTGTGTGTGTGTGTGTGTGTGTGTGTGTGTGTGTGTGTGTGTGTGTTTCAACTATTTCAAATTAGAAAGACTGACTTAGAGACGGACAAGACTTCTTTCAAAACCCACCACACAAACAAACACGAAGCGACACGGCCAGCTATAGGGCTTTTCAAGGCCAAAAGAAAACAACAACAACAACAACAACAACAACAAACTTCAACAACAACTTCAACAACAACAACTTCAACAACAACTTTAACACAACAAAAACGTTCTGCTCATTCTCTGTTCAGTGCAGCCTGTGTCGCGCCGACATTCTCTGCTCTCAACCATCTCAAATCAGAAAGACAGACGTACATGATATGGACAAGCGACTCTCAGATAGCATTACCAACTTCAGTTAGTACCTGCACAACCCCATGAACAAACAGACACACACAACGACCGCCAAGGCTTTCCATGGACAGCTCAAAAGTCCACTGTTTCTCTGTTCACAGCCTGTGGGTCACCCACATCCTCTGCTTCTTAACCATCTCAAATCAAAAAGACAGACTTACCTTATATGGACAAGAGACTCTCAGATGGCATTAACAACATCAGTCTGTACCTGTCCCACCCCATGAACAGACACACACAACGACCGCCAAGGCTTCCCATGGACAGCTCAAAAGTCCACTGTTTCTCTGTTCACAGCCTGTGGGTCACCCACATCCTCTGCTTCTCAACCATCTCAAATCAGAAAGACAGACTTACAATACCTTATATGGACAAGAGACTCTCAGATGGCATTAACAACATCAGTCTGTACCTGTCCCACCCCATGAACAGACACACACAACGACCGCCAAGGCTTCCCATGGACAGCTCAAAAGTCCACTGTTTCTCTGTTCACAGCCTGTGGGTCACCCACATCCTCTGCTTCTCAACCATCTCAAATCAGAAAGACAGACTTACCCCATATGGACAAGAGACTCACAGATGGCATTAACAACATCAGTCTGTACCTGTCCCACCCCATGAACAGACACACACAACGACCGCCAAGGCTTCCCATGGACAGCTCAAAAGTCCACTGTTTCTCTGTTCACAGCCTATGTCTCGCTGACATCGTCTTCCTCTCCACCGTTTCAATACGCTTCATGAACAAAACGCTGACTTACGTCATCGACAAGAAATGGGCGAGGGAAGTGTGGGTGACGTCGTTGGTCCGTTTTCGCCTGGTGGCCCTTCCTACCAGCTTCGCGCTCGTCTCCAATTTCGTCTCCATGGTCATCGCCGTCGAGCGGTGTGTGTGTGTGACATGGCCGTTGCGTGCTGCACGTCTTCTAAAGACCAAGTTCCTGGCTGCTTTCATCGTCGTCTTCAGCACGCTGGTGATTGCAGGTAGGCAGGTATACAGGCACGTGTGTGTGCGTGTGCGTGTTTGTGTGTGTGTGTGTGTGTATGTGTGAAGGCGCGTGTGTATGTGTGATGTGGAGAGAGAGAGAGAGAGAGAGAGAGAGAGAGAGAGAGAGAGAGAGAGAGAGAGAGAGAGAGAGAGAGAGAGAGAGAGAGAGAGATGAATTCTCAACATTTAATATTTGATTGATCAAACAGAGTAAAGGTATATATGTCAACTTCTGCCAAACTCATTTGCCTCTCAAGTACCGTAAACTACCTAGTTAGCGCCCACCACCCTTATGCACCAATTGTGCTGTTTTGCAAGTTCATGCGGTATTTGATCACATGAAAATGTCAGCAAAATGGATTTTCAATTTGGTTTGAGATTACGTGACAAGGCAGCACACTACGCTTACTTTCATAACATATCATGGCGTAAACCAGGCCCGAGAACTGTTGCACCTGCGGTGTTGGTCAGGTAAACAGAACCTGAACACCCTCAGTCGCATTCGTGAAGTGAATGACACTCGGCTGTGTGATCCCAGCCTTCCCATTGGAGTCATAGCGCTTCCACTCTGGGTAGAAGCCGGCCGAAACCCGAAAAACCCACATGACTCCGATGGGATTCGAACCCACGATCTCCCGGCCCGCAGCCGGATGCGCTAACCACTGCGCTACAGGAACCGGTTGGAATTCACAAACTTGCACGCAATGAATGGCGTTAACATGTAAGTACCTCAAATCCAGGTCGATCTGTTCAACATTAGAAGAGTCTCCCGAATCTTCCGTATTGTGTGTGGAGTTTTACAAACTGTATTAAAATGCTGTGTGTGTCTGCCACCCTTGATCCAAATGTTGGAGGTGGGCGCTTACTGGGTACTGTACCCGGCCATAACGCAGTGTTTGGCCCAAAGTAGGGGGTGGGCGCTTGCTCGATATTAGGCGCTTACAAGGTAGTTTACGGTATATTGAAAGAGGTCAAAAACATAAGAGTTTTTGTTTTGTATTGCATACAAATGTGATGTATTTGTTTCCTTTTTTTCTCGCACTCGCATTTCAGGAATGCAGGTAGTATCGTTCAAGTACGATATAGCGTGCGCGGTGTTCATAGGACTGGAACACCTGCCCCCCGAGGTCATGGTTCTCCCCTCCCAGCTCTACCAAGACAACCAGGTGCTGCTCGACGTCCTCGACACCATCATCTTCTCCTCCCTCGTCCCCACCTTCTCCCTCGTCGTCGTCGCCGTCGCTACCACCATCACCGCCGTCAAGCTACGACAGGCGGGCAACTGGAGACAGCACGCCAGTGGTGGGGGCGGAGGAGAAAGAGAAAGCAAAGGAAAAGAGGGAGGCGCAAACACCGGAAGCGGAGCTGACGTCATCAACCGGAAAGAAGCGGTCCTGACGCGCATGCTCGTGGCCATGTCCTGCGTGTACATCGCGTGCGTCAGTCCTCGCGTGCTCCGCTCGCTGTGCAGGCTCCTGGTGCCGGGCTTCCGGGCGTGGGGCAGCATGTGCAACTTGATGATCGCCACGGAGTCGCTGGAGACCATGTTTCTCGGCATCAACTCTTCGCTCAACTTTTTCCTCTTCTACAGCATGGGGTCGCGCTACAGGGCCACGCTGCGTCGCCTGCTGACGCGCCGCACTGACAACGCCGAGTCTGCCAAGCCTGTCACCACAATCTCGAGGGCCTACAGTTCTGAATAGCTGTACAAATCAAAACAGTCACGGTATTAAGCCTGTGAATCACAAATGCAACGTCCACAGTTCTGAGTAGCAGTATGGATTAACCAATATACTCAAGGTACAGGGCCGGACCAAATGAGTTGTAAGGGGGGGGGGGGGGGGTTCCTCCTTTTTTGGGGGCGCAAATCAGCGAAGGTGGGGGGGTACATTTTTCTCATCGGATTTCACATTGAATAAAATTTGTTAGAGACACACACAAAATTTATTAAAAACGGTACCAGCTTACAATGTGTTTAAGGACAGTCTAGACCCTGGAGCCCATTCTCCAGAATTAACATCACAAAGATTTTTGTTTGTTTGTTTGTTTGCTTAACGCCCAGCCGACCACGAAGGGCCATATCAGGGCGGTGCTTCTTTGACATATAACGTGCGCCACACACAAGACAGAAGTCGCAGCACAGGCTTCATGTCTCACCCAGTCACATTATTCTGACACCGGACCAACCAGTCCTAGCGCACTAACCCCATAATGCCAGACGCCAGGCGGAGCAGCCACTAGATTGCCAATTTTAAAGTCTTAGGTATGACCCGGCCGGGGTTCGAACCCACGACCTCCCGCTCACGGGGCGGAAAGATGACGTCACAAAGTGTACAGTTGTGAACAGCACTATACCCATCATTTGGCAAACCAATGACCAACGGCGATTCCAAGGTCCACATTTGTTAGCAGCCGTATAATCAAAATGTTCAAATCATCAAGCAATTGTGACCTTCGTATCCAAGGTCAACCGTTCTGAGAAGCTTATATTACCCAAATATCCAAGTTATTGGGCCAGTGGCCGACCTTTCCAACGCCCACAGTTTGGATAAACTGTATAGCAAATGTTTTCAAAGTACCAAGCCTACGATCTTTTAATTGTTTCCAAAGAGCCAAAAAGCCAACTACGTGACGTCACACCGCACTGAATGAAAACCAACCCCTTAATTATAGCTTCTTCCCTCTTGTGCCTCTCTTCACGGCACTCGGCTAGGAGAGAAAAGTACAAAGTACGAATTAGAAACATCATCGATTCACTTATTTGTCATGTCAGAGGTTGAAGGTACGTATACCGTTCCGACCCGCGTGAAAGGATGCCGTCACAAACTGAATACAAACCAGGGCCGGACCAAATGAGTTGTAAGGGGGGGGGGGGGGGGGGGGGGGGTCCTCCTTTTTTTTTTGGGGGGGGGGGTCAAATCAGCGAAGTGGCGAAGCTAAAACTAGGGGGGTCCGGGTGCATGCTCCTCCGAAAAATTTTGAACGTGAAACGGTTAAAATCTGTGCAATCTGGTGCATTCTGGGCCTTGTTTTGAGGGTTAAGAGCAGCATTGTTTTGGTGCTAAAACTAGTAAAAGTCAAAGCAAGGTACATGCTTTTAACAGGGGTGGGGTTCCGGAACCCCTGGAACCCCCCCCCCCTGGGTCCGGCCCTGCAAACCAACCTTTTCATTTTTAGCTCTCTCTCCGTGTATGATGTCGCTTCCACAGATCAAGATTGGAAGTATACTAAGTCGAACAGGATTCTGGCATGAACCTCTTTCTGGACCACAGTCTTCTATACTAATTACTATAGCTACTCACTCGAAAGTGGATTTGTCTCAGGACAGATATGAAGTGAAAGTAGATCACATCACAGTGTGTCTGGTGCCTTCCCTTACACACACACTACACATACACACACACTTCAATAGCGCCAAAAAGTCAGGTCCTGCAAGTGAACAAACTCCGGGAGAAAAAAAACAAGCTTTGGATGAGCAATATGCCATGGGGACAATTGCGTGTATGACGTTCTTTCTTATGATTTGTCTCTGTGTAGCCTATTCCGTTTTTGTGTTAACTTCCAACAGTGGACGCTGGGCAAACGTGAATTCCGGCATTTCAAGGTGTGTGTGCAATCTCCAATCTTGTAAATAAACTCCGACTGCACACAGACGAAAACTGAGTGACCCTTCCAGAACTGTAATGATTCTAAAATGAAACATTTTCAGTGTTCAAAGTTGTGCACACAAAAATGGTAGGTGTCTGGTTTATTTTAATTGACAACATGAAACATAGTAAGATTAAGACAGTAGCTGACACCTTAACCCTTAACATTTATATTATGCCTGAGTTTTGATGACATGTGCATTCCGAATGTTAACTATTGTACGCTATGAACTTGATTTATTTATTTTAAAGTGTCTGCAGTCATCAAACAAAGTACACACCATCTTCCGTCGATTGAAAAAGGTTGGAATGTTATGGTTAAATGGACAACATACTGGCAAACATACTGCCCTCAAATACAAATCGTTGCTTTTGTCCAACAAATAGTGGAAACCCAATTTAAGACCCCTCAGTGTTCAACTTCTTTTTAAGACCTAGCGCTTTCAGATTTTCTGCTCATCAAATCTGTAAATTTACCTCCACTTTGTCTTTAAGGTAAAAGTTTGAAGATCGGATTTTCTCAGATTTGATTCTGTCTTTTAAATGGAAGGTTCACTGTTTTGTATCACCAGCTCCCTAATTGCTACCATAATGAATAAAAATCTCAGCATATTTTCATGTTATGTGTCTCTTGTGCACCAATCAAAACACTGTGTTCATAGTAAATGTCATACACTGTGAATGTCAACAGCGTGCATCGTTTCAATAACATGTCTTACAAGAGCCTAGAGGATTGTTTTGTGTCTTTCTAGTGATCCATAGTGAGCCTTCTCTCTCACACACACACACACACACACACACACACACACACACACACATATACACACATACTCACAACACACACACATACACAACACACACATTCACAAAACAGACCAAGCAAACAAATAAACGTAAAACCACACAGATGCCTCTACATTACTTCACAACAAATTTATCATTGAAAGAAAAGCAATCAACTAAACGCAATGGATGGACAGAACAAAAAAACAAACATGCTCCTGCTTGGAATGCTGCCGTAAACACTCATGAATAACCCTTTTCTTACCACATTCTGTCTGCTCTGTATTAACTCTCAATTCATTACAAGCATTTTCAGCATTTAACATATGAGATGTTTGGAAATACCCCTGCCTTGAGATTTATGGGAGAGATGTTTTGCTTGAATCCTAGGCAAGCAAGGCACCGCTTAGAAGAATGAGCTGTGATGTGCATAAAAAAACAAGAATGGTAGGTAATTGAAACATTTCTAATTGAGAAAACAAAACGTTACTTTATTATCATTATTATTGTTTCGTTATGACGGGCGCAGTGGCGTGGTGGTGGGTTAAGAGTGGAGATTTTTCCGATCTCCCAGGTCAACTTATGTACAGACCTGCTAGTGTCTGAACCCCCTTTGTGTGTACACGCAAGCACAAGACCAAGTGCGCACAGTTACTTACTTACTGCCTTTCACGCCTGGTGGCGTGTTGGGCAGCGACAAAGGACCTAAGCGTTGTTTTCCTTTGTCGCTGTTTCTGTAACTCACTCGGTTTTACCAGTTAGAGTTGTTGGCCCTAAGCTGAACCCCCAACCTGGAGGACCAGGGTACACATTTTAGTCTGGCCTCTACCTCACGCGGATCTGTTCGGCATGGTTGGACCTACCAGGGACACGAGGTCCCCGCCGACATAGCTCCGGAGGTTGTCAAGGCACACAAGCCCCCACACCACGATCAAGGTAAGTGCACCAGGTGGGGGCCGGTGGGTTATAGAAACACGAAAATACCCAGCATGCCTCCCCCCGAAATCGGCGTATGGCTGCCTGAATGGCGAGGTAAAAACGGTCATACACGTTGTCACGTAAAAATCCACTCGTGCTGAAAGCATGAGTGAACGTGGGAGTCTAAGCCCATGAACGAAGAAGAAGAAGAAGAATTGTTACGTTATTATTTTGTCAATAATAAACATTCCAATTACCTACCATTCTTGGGGTAATTTATTCAGAATTTTGGAACGTTGGCAGTCTATCTGGTTTTTGGATTTTGATGATGTCCATCACATTGAGTAAATACTGCCGTTTTCTTTCAAAAGCATGCACATTATTCCCTGTGTAAAAAACCCACATGACAAGAGTTCTTTACAAACATCTGTTACACTTGTCCCTTTCCTAAATCAGGGGAGACAACCTCTAAACACTGCTTTTTTCCTGGGTATCTGGTCTGAGTTGCATGAAGCGAAATTGGGTGCCACCCAAACGGGTGGTACGCAGCCGCAGTGCGGGGTTTGTTCAAATTGATATCTGATGTGATTTCAACCAAGACCCTGCGGCTTAATGGTTCCCACCCAGTGGGGTGGCACCCAGTTTAGCTTCGTGCACTTCAGCCCTGCTTTCCGAGCTATCCATCTCTTACCTACTGCAGAACTGTTCATACATTTATGTCATCTCTCTCTCCCTCTTTCTTCATAAACCTTGCTTTATCATATCATTTCTTATGGCATATATGTCTTTCCAATTATACAATGTGCTAATAACATTTCCAGAATCCCAGTGGCATGAGTTTCACACACAAACCCACTGACCCCATGCTATCCAGACACATGTATACAATCATATCAGTGCTTAATTTGTGTGTATGAGGCTAGTTCCTACAATATCTGTTTACACTTGGCGCCACATTTTAGGGAGAAAAAGGGAAAAACACCCACCTTACTCGACCAATAATAATAATAATAATAAATGAGCATTTATATAGCGCAACATCATAACTTTACAATTATGCTCTTTGTGCTTGACACATTTAAAATTAAAACACAGTTATACAAGCATTTACATCTACATTCATAGTCAACAACGCTTAATTAAAAGCATACACCATCAAACATACATCACAAAAGATTCAGTTCCACTAACTAAGTAATAAAATCATGAATAAAATAGGTAGTAAAAAACAAGGAAATACCAGCTGAATACCCTTAATCAAACAGAACATGTTATCAACAATGCTGAAAACAGTCCTAGATGTTTATATACATTATCACTAAAACAACAAATACACTACATGTAGCCTACTGATGGACTGAGAAAACAAAATCAGGGGTTGTATTTCTTGAAGAGGTGCGTTTTAAGTGCTCGTTTGAATGCTTGGGGTGACTGAGAGTGGCGGATGTGAAAGGGGAGAGAATTCCATTGTGTGGGTGCGCAGAAAGTAAAAGTGCGTTGTCCGTAGGTTTTGGTTTTGGTGTGTGGAATGGTAAGGATTCGACACTCAGAAGAGGCACTGACACACACACATACATACACACACAATTCAAATTCAAAACCTTCCACATCTGCACACAAAGACACTGGGTGCCACAATTTTACTTGTAGAGCCACACTTTGCGCAGGAAAAGTGCACCACCCTGCCTCTGTCATATTATGACCAAACACAAGATTTTACAATCATCTTTTTCAATTTCCAGGAAACTTTCTCTTTCAGGTTGCTTCTTGCTACCTGCACCCGCAGTGCCACATTTTTTCAGATCCACACCCTTTGGATAGGGGAAAGAGGACCTCTATCCCTGTTCCCTTTCACACCATAGACCAAATAGGCTGGACCGCCAACTAGCTCTCTCTCCGCTCTTTCTCTCTATTACGAGGTAGCGGCCACCCCGATTTAGGAACGAAGAGAGGTACAGAAAAGCGTGCTATCTTTCTCAGCGCAACTACTACCCCGCTCTTCTTGGCCTTTCAGAAATCAGGGGGATGTCATATCCGGTGTCGATTGTAAACATGGACGAAGTTGCCGAGGTAAGTTCTGAAAATGCTAAAATAAACTCAGCTAAAGTGCATATGGAACATGTTTTTCGATGAGTTTTGTTAAGTTTAGTTTGGAGTTTTGGAAAATCCAGTTCATTGTCACCTCCCATTGTCACAAATAACTGGAGCGTGCTTTCTTTTCACTGTCTTTCAAACCGGACGCTAAGCGCCCCTGTGAAAATCGAGCGTCGTAACCTCGAAGGGTCACGTGACGAGTTGGCGGTCCAGGCTATTTGGTCTATGTTCACACACACTCATCCTAGCCTTGTTGCTGTCCAGGTAATATTCATGATATAGGTTCCTCCGGACTCCACCAGTTCATTCGTGCACCTACACTCACAGCGACATATGCCGCCAGTTTTCAAAGCCACATTTTGGACAGCAAAATAATTTTTTTTACACACAATCATCCCGGCTTTGTTGTCGTCCATGTAAACTTCAAGCTGGTTCCTTCCACCTCCACCTTGTTCACCTTTCCACTGGCGTTTGCAGCAAAACACATTTTTTTAAGAGCCACACTTTAGACAGAGAAAGTGAACCCACCTTGTTCCCTACCACACTAAATAATCCCAGCTTTGATGCCATCCAGGTAAACTTCAAGTTGGTGCCTTCCACCTCCACCTGTTCGTAAGTCCACCTGCGTTCACAGCGACACTCGGAGCCACATTTTTCAGAGCCACACTTTGGGCAGGGGAAGTGGCAGCCGGGGCAGTCATTTTCCAAGCAGTCGCAGATGTCCAGCGAATTTTCCAGCAGCCGTCCCGCCTCGTCATACATCTGGTTTGATTTCTTACTGTAATTGAAGGCATATCATATTAACCAGAGAGTCTATATATTTTACTGCTAAAAATCTCCAAATACAGGAAATTCAATCAGCAACTTGCAGGGGTGTTGCTAGACATTTTCATGTTGGGAAATTTGGCCGAAACTGTCAGAGAGCTTTAGGACATCTTGAAAAATGTTCGGCTATTTTTTGGGCTCATACAAAGTCACCGCAACATTGAAGCACAAGACTCAAGAGGGGAACACCAATACATACAATCATTGTCTTAGGAACACAGATTACAGGGGCGGAGCAATTATACCAGAAGGGGGGGTACAACCTGGGTTCCAGGGTCCCTTTGGGGGGTTCTGGGGGGCAAAGCTCCCCTGAAGCTGAAGAATTTTAGCTATTTTATAAACAATTTGTGGCTTATCCTTGGTTTTAAACATGATCAACTGGTGTCAGCAGCCACTCATTATTTCTTATAACGTTAGTATTAAATAATGGCAAATTATCTTCACTGATATCTGCTCCCGACATCATATGATATAATATGGTTAGAAAGAAGACACGTCGCATACTGTGACAATTAAACAATGAACTCTTCCCCCGGCTTTACAGACAGTAACAAAATAAAATAAAATAAAAATAAAAAATTTAGGGGGGGGGGGGGTTTGCCCGGAACCCCTGTAACACCCCCCCTAATCCGCCCCTGGATTATATGTTGCTTACTGCAACTGAAAACAATCAGCTTTGCTGATTTAACTACATCAGACACCTGTGTTCTCTAAAACTTTTTCATACCTTTAACTCTAATTTCTTGAAAGAAAAATTCTTCCAATCTTGAGCTAATCTTGACAAGCCTTGGGAAACATGACTGGTAAAACACCGTGTAGGGTGAGCCATTTTGCTTGGAAACCATGATTTGGAGGACGCTTTTCATTCTCTGGCTCAGCAGATTTCGATTCGCGGTGACTATTGTCTGCTATGTCGTCTGCTTCACTCGACTTGACAACACTACTACCACTCACACTTACACTGTCCAAATTCGCGGCGTTCCTGTCATTTTGTCCGGAATCACTTACCTTGGCGAAGGGTAGCAAACCTTGGCCAATTTAATTTTTGGTAATCTTGAACTTTAGCGTGTTAAATTCATAGCTCATAATTCAGAAGCATTAAAGTCTCCAAATTTGTAGAACCTGCACTTGTAATCATAACAAGTCATTTTAGATCCCTTTGAAGTTACGGAATGAACTCCGATGAACTGTACGAATGCATTTCATTTACATGGGTCAAAGAAGGTATTTTCCGTGTGAGCAAACATTGGGGAGACAACTCTTTCGTGTAAATGATGTCCCATGGTTGACAACGTACGCCATTTTTGGTGCATTTTCGTCGATTGAACAACCAAATTAATTAATTATGCTTAAGTTTGGAGCTCAATACGTCAATTAATTTCATGACAAATGTTCTTTGGCTTGCTTACATGGACTTGTATCAAAAATAAATCAAGAATGTCACTGGATTCTAAGAGCTCTATGAATTTAACACGCTAAATTTCAAGATTACCTAATTTTTTTCTTTATGGTTGCGACATGATGTTCAAATCCAAATTGAAAGCACTGACTGACTGATAAACTATCGCGAACCGGCGAACGCTGAGAGTTTGGTTTCCTTGTCCAAGGGAAACCACTCCGGCATCTATATTTTTTGGCCAATGGCTTCCTTTCAAAACATTGATGTTTTGTTTTGGGTATTCGCGAAGGAAATAAATGTCAGTCAGTTGACTAAGTACATCGGCAGCAGCTTTAGCAATCAAAGCCTGACCAATACAAAAAACTGGACAAACATTGGCCGATTTAGGCGAATACTCTTCGGACATTTGGCCGAAAGGGACATGAAAGTTTCGGCCAAAGTAAAACAAAATCGGCGATTTGCCGAAGGGCCGACCCAAACGACACCCCTGACTTGGCATATGTAAAGCCAGCCTTTCTTGATTGGCACAAAAATGATTTTTAATGAAAATTTAGTTTGTTTGTTTGTTTGTTTGCTTAACGCCCAGCCGACCACGAAGGGCCATATCAGGGCGGTGCTGCTTTGACATTTAACGTGCGCCACACACAAGACAGAAGTCGCAGCACAGGCTTCATGTCTCACCCAGTCACATTATTCTGACAGAAAATTTAGTGCCAGAGCTTTGTGAAGTAGACTTTGCGAAGTCAACTTTGCCCAATTAATACCAGGCTCAAAGGATCCAGTCATTGCTGTTTGGTTTGACTAATGTATGAGTGGTGAATGCTACTTTGCTTCTTGTCAGTTGAAATAAAGTCTAACAGCGAGTTACCTCCCTTGCACCGTGTGTTAAACCTTGTTGTTTTCATTTCACTCTTCAACAACTATACACATACACCCTTAATTACTTAGGACTCGCTCCCTTTTATAATACAGTTTTCTCAGAATTTGTCAAGTCTTCAAAGGAGGGTTCCACTGTACATGAATCAAAAATATTTGCCGTTCAAAACTCATAAAATAATGTCAAAGAGATTTTTGATTTCCCACTAACTGCCCCAAACTTGATCCTAATGCGACCTGACATTCATTTACTGATTTAGTTATTCAATCCTAAGAATATCCCAGACACAAACTTGCAGTTGCCCCACCCCTTTTCCCATCACTATCACTAACCTCATACTCATCACCCTCTAAATTTTAAGAGAAAAAAAGAAGAAAATAACAAGAACACAAAAACCATAATAATTCTCTTTTTGATTTCGACCCAGCTGCATCCAAGTTAACTAGATTGATACTGTGTACTCAGACACTTAAACAAAAAAACATGGGGCCTGAGTAAAACAAATATTAAAAAAAGACTTTTACAACCCAATAAAGTCATAGCCTTGTCATTGGAAACGAACATTTATCCCCCCTTATAACATATGAAAAAATATATTTTAATCAAAAGCAACGGGTTATCTTGAACAAGCTTACTTTTCTTTGTGGATCTTTCTGTTGAGTTTTCGCATTTCTCGCTGAGATCTCTCTGGGTCAAAGTTGGACATAAATGTTCCGTTTGCGTCCAAAGCGATGTTCTTCAGCTTGCTCGCTGGGCAATATTCCTGAAAAATTTGAAATCCTTTAATAGCTTAAGAAATAAAACAAATAGCATCCGCATAGTACTAGTAGTTAGTACATTCTACATGTGTATATATATATATGTATTCATTTTTCAAATAAAAGGGAAAGTCTTTTACTGTGTTTAAGGGCTGCAACTTGAACGTACATTTCTGTCCCTGCACAAATATACATGTATGACTGATTTTTCCCGCCATTTGGGCAGCCACGCTCAATTTTTAGGGAATGCACTGAGCATTTTCCAGTTTCTACAAGTACAACCCACAGAACCCTGGCATGGATTACATTATCTTTTCTTGGTTTTGTGTTTACCATGTCTAATAGCAGGTTCATTAAAAAAAAGGGAGGTTTTTTTGAATAGTTGATGAAATAGACCCCCCCCCCCCCCTCCCCCCTTCTTCTTAGCGTTTCAAATTGTGCTTGGCAAGTAAATTGAACTAAGAGTCCAAAATCTTTTTCTTCTTCTTCTCGATGGCAGAGTCCAGAATGACCTGGGCATTGTCTTGCATTGGTGACAAAAATACAGTGCATTCAATTTCAATGTTCATTCTGTGAATTCGAAAGATTGACTAAGTGTAGGAATTTTGCTTTACGCGACTCGTTTAACCCAACAGTTGCTCGATGAGTCAGCTGACTAATATATTTACTTCACAAAGTGTTTGAAATTCACAAGAAAAAGAAGAAAAAAAATTCCCTGGTAGCAAGTAAAAGTTCTTCAACATGTGCATAACATGTCTGTGACGTTTAGATAATAAGTAGCTTAGACTTAGAGAATAAGGTTATTTTAAATAGTTAACAAAGAAAACGGAGAAAGAAACACAGGAAGGGGGCCCGGTAGCTCAGTTGGTAGAGCACTAGACTTGTGATCGTAAAGTCGCAGGTTCGAATTCGGGCCGGGACGGACACGGGTCAATTTTATGTGCAGACACAGAGATGGAAGCCATGTCACACCCCTGTGTCACCACAATGGCATGTAAAAGATCTTGGTCATTCTGCCATAAGTGCAGATGGCTGATACCACCTAAGCACGCATACACTTGTGCATCTCGTGAAAAGCCGTGAGGGCGTAAAACTCGAATCATATAACCCATATCTTGTCCTTGAGAGGCGAAATATTTAGCCTGTAGGACATTTTAGATCCCTTTGCAGTCACGAAATGAACTCCGATGAACTGTGCAAATGCATTTCGTTTACATGCGTCAACGAAGGAATTATCCGTATTGGCGACATGCAGGAGAGGCAACGCGACTATAGTGTCAATGATGTCCCTTTAGCTTCAGTCACACACACGATTCAATAGTTGAGATTCAATCGCGCGATTCAATCTTGAGCCGATCGCACATCACATCGTAGGCCATTGACCCGTCACACGATGAACGATAGACGAACAATTGACGAACGATAACTCCACGCGAGCGGGGCGGAAGTGACGTGTCACAGTGAACACGGCAAACGCGCTTTGCAAGAGCAGACGCTAATGTTCGAACATCGCTCTACCTTTCTGAAAAATACCTTTCAGCATTACGCCTTTGCGAGAAATAAAGTTCCCAGACAGTTGCAATTAATGTTTCCCGACCGCTAGCTGTACACGCCTAAAACGTCTTCTTTATATTATATCTGAGTAAGAAACTGTTCTTCCAAAACGTTTTTAATCGACGAAGAGACGCTGTCCGCCACTGACCGCCATTATTTTACGTCGCGGCGTGAAGGCCGCAACGACGCGTTCTGATTGGCTCTGCCCCTGCGATTGACTGACGACTGGGTCGCAGGAATAGAACAAGTTCTCAAGCTCAAAGCTACAAGGGAATCGCATGAGACTGAGTTGCAGACTTGTCGTAGCTATTTTCCACGACTGAGTCGCCCGTGTGACAGAGTAAATCTCACGATTGAATCGCGTGTGTGACTGCCCTCTTAGTATGCCATTTTAGCGGCACTTTCGTTCAACAAACAACCAAATTAATCAATTATGCTTAAGTTTGGAGCTCAATGCCTCAATTAATTTCACGACAAAATTGTTCTTTGGCTTGATTACAGGGACTTGTATCAAATATTATCCCACTGGATTCTGAGCTATGAATTTAACACACTAAATTCAAGAATACCGAGTTCTAATTTACAGATTGCATTCCTACCAGGCACTAAAAGCGTAAAAGCAGCGACTTAGGACGCCCAAGAGAATGGCTGATATACACTACAGCATCATGAATAGGTGACTTGCCCTATCAGCCTGCGCCGCCAAATCGCGCGATAAATCTGCGTTAACTTGCGTGGCCTTGCGAGATCTGCAGCAAAATGCGGGCATGTCCGGATATCTCTGTGAGAGGTTGCGTTTCAATGCGGACATTTCGGCTTGAAAATTGTGAATTTTCAATGTGAACAGTGTGCTGCAGCAATGATAGCCGCGAGAATAATCCTTAAGTTCGTTCAAAATACCCAAGCATGGCCTGTGCACAAAGGAAAGGCGATCAAGGTATAAACACTTTTTTTAACACAAGCCAGAGAACACCAGCGCTTGTGAGAGCAAAACGTTTGCCCGCAGGGAAGTGAACCTTCCTTCTTTCGCACCGGAGAGCTATTCAAGTGGGGTATTGTGCAAGTTGGCTACTGAGCAGGGGTGGGACTCTCAAGTTGTGATGAAAAAAAGAGGAAATCCCTTTTTTTCTTGGGTGGTTCGGGGGCATACTCCCCAAATTTTTTTTTGAATGGTACATTAAAATCTGTACAATCTGGTGCATTCTGAGACTAAAATTCAACTCGTTTGGATTAGGTAAAAAAAAGACATTCTCCTCACCCCCCATACAAAAAAACCAAACAATTCACACAACAATGGTAACATTGTAATGGTGCATACTTACGTAATGAACCATGTATCCGTAATCCAATACTGGCAATAGTATGATTCAATGCATTGAAGCTCAAAATGACTATTAGTTATCAGGAGTTTTCAGTCGGCCTCCAGTGTTCTG
This sequence comes from Littorina saxatilis, assembly GCF_037325665.1. Classification (NCBI taxonomy): domain Eukaryota; kingdom Metazoa; phylum Mollusca; class Gastropoda; order Littorinimorpha; family Littorinidae; genus Littorina; species Littorina saxatilis. The sequence goes on from NC_090245.1 coordinate 88,670,524, forward strand.
TTCCATCTTCACTTCTCTCCATATCATTCAGTCAACAAGTTATAGATACTGTGATAAAATGGGACGCGGAAAAATAGATTACTCCAGCGGAATTCGTAAGTTGTGTCCGCGGAAATCCGCGGATTCGCGGAAAAGTCCCACCCATGATTGAGGAACGCACTTGCACTTGCAGACTCTTCTCCCAAACTCACCCCAAATCTCGATGCAGCCTGTCGGCTACCAACCATGATTGCAGTCGACCTCATCGGTCGTCTGACTCTGAACTGCCGAACTTCGAAAAAGTGACTACCAGCTTCAGCTGCCTCTGCAGTTCCTGACATTGATTGATGTTTTCCAGATTCAGTCATCTGTGCAGCATTTTCATCAGTCGCCATTTTGGCTGTGGATGGCAGGGGAAATAACGCCGTCAGCAAGTTATTTTTAGACAGGGGGAAACCCACATCAGTGATTGCGGAGTACACAATGTGTTTGCGTCTGATATGTACTGTACCTCATTTATTTTTCTTTGTGTTGAATCGAGTGTTACTACGGTTTTCAACGCTCGAGCACGCCGCGTGTGTGTGCGGTATATATATATATATATGTGTGCACATGTGTGTGTGTGTGTGTGTGTGTGTGTGTGTACTAGATTTCAGTGTGTGTGTTTGCGGTGTCACAGTGTCGTATGCCTGTGTGTGTGTGTGTAAGTGTGTGTGTTTGTGTGCGTGCGTGCTCGCGCGCATGTCACAGTCACGGTGTGTGTGCGTGCGTGTTTCAGTGGCCGGCGGCGACTCACTGAGATGTCAGTGTGTGCCGGTGTGTATATATGTGTGTCAGTGTAGTGTGAGAGAGTGGTCAGTGCGTGCGTCAGTGTCAGCCTGCGTTTGCATGAGTGTTGCAGTGTACAGTACGTGTATGTCAGTGTGTGTGTGTATGTGTGGGTGGATGGGTGCGTGTATGTGTGTGCCGTCAGTATGTCAGTGTGCAGTGTGTGTGTGTGCCCGACCGGGGTGCCGGTGTGACGTTTTCATCTTTCGCGGCCGTGTTGATATTTCGCGGCTTCGTCGGCCTCGTCATATGATCTAGTATAAACTTTACACTGAACAAAAAAACACCCTTCGATAGTACTGATGAGCGACCTTGTGTACCTTACATTCATGGGGCCAAATTTGTCCAACCAATTTGTTTTATTTAACTTAGAAATTTGATTCATCCTAAAATGTTTTCCTTCTTACTCAAGGGACGTAACCACTCAGTACACGTTTTCGAAGAATTCGATTTTTTGGGTGAAATCTATTAAAATTTACCACCAATTTTCTTCACATGCAAGAAACTGACATGCTTTTCGTCCATAAATAATTTCACTTCTTAATTTTACCAGGAAACAACATTTCAGTCTTGAGTATATGTCGAGGGGGAAATATGTACACCGGCAGGCGAAAGATGAAATCGTGACACCGGGTGGTGGCCCCCGGCGGTTCAGTTGCACTCTGCTCCGGTAACACACTCACCCAACCGGCGCAACCGCTGTCAGCGTGGGTTCGATTCCCACGTTCGGCCCGCGAGAGATTTATTTTTCGGAGTCAACTTTGTACAGACTCTCTTCGGTGTCCGAACACCCCCGTGTGCACACATGCGCACGAAAAAGATCCAAAGTTCACAGCGAAAGTCTCAGGGCTTGGCCCGAAAGCACGAAGACACGCATGCATCATCTCTCGTCTCTGATTATCATGATCGTATTTCGGTACTTTGACAACTTGAGACAAACCCAATGTCGGTGTGTCGAAGAAGACAGCCACAGCGGGCTTGTCAGTTCGAGTCAAAGTATCACACCATATATCTTCAGCGTATTACCAATACGTACCTGTCCCAATATAGGCCAATTGGTCTAAGAGGACGTTAAATCCAAATCGTCAGTCAGTCAGTCACACTCAGGCTGCCACCCTCAAAAGCAATCACGTTTGCATCTATCAGCAGTCAAACTGCTTCATTTGCAAGGCGTCGGTAGAGAAGGGGGAGGGGGTAGGGAGGACTATACAGAGACGAGGGTAACACACTCACCCAACCGCCACCACCCTCAAAAGCAATCACGTTTGCATCTATCAGCCGTCAAACTTCATTTGCAAGGCGTCGGTAGAGAAGACTATACAGAGACGAGGGTAACTGACCAGAGTTGTGTTTTCAAGTTTGGCTTATCATTTTTTTTAAATCATTATCTGAATTTGTGCGGCAAATGTAATGATTTGTTGCGTCAGCGGTGTCTATAGCAGTAATGCTACGGAGTTTCAGAAATAACTTTCTGATGCAACTTCTCGCCGACATTGACTGTACCTGCGTGGCTGCGCCACTGGCGTGACGAGCTACGCAGCTAGCCCGGGTAAGTATAAATAGCCCCGATCCCCCCCAGTGGCGTAATCTACCTGAGAGTGGTGCTGAACTAACCTCGAGTCAAGCAGTGTTGAATTTCAGACACTTTTTCTACACTACAAAGCAAGAATAAGAACAGAAAGAGTTGACTGTTTCGTGTAAGAGAATGTGGGACTGCTGTTAACGTCATAGCTACCAAGTTGTTTCACAGGTGAGTTTACACGTTATCTAGGGATTTTACTCTGCTGTGAGTCTGTCTGTCCGTCTATCTGTCAGTCTCTCTCTTTGTCTCTGTCTCGATCTGTCTGTCTGTCTGTCTGTCTGTCTGTCTGTCTGTCTGTCTGTCTCAGTCTCTCTCTCTCTCTCTCTCTCTCTCTCACTCTCTCTCTCTCTTTTACTCTCTTTCTCTCTAACCCTATAGTTACCCCCTTTATGGGCGAAGACCGGATTATAAAAAGCATGTTTGCATTGCCGCTTATTCTGTCACCATCGAAAACTAAAGTTCAATTTAATTACTGAAATTCTCTCTCTCTCTCTCCCTCCCTCACTCTCTCACTCTCTCACTCTCTCTCTCTCTCTCTCTCTCTCTCTCTCTCTCTCTCTCTCTCTCTCTCTCCTCCTCTCTCTCTCTCCCCTTTCTCTCTCTCTTTCCTCTCTCTCTCTCTCTCTCTCTCTCTCTCTCGCTCTCTCTCTCTCTCTCTCTCTCTCCGAGTCTGTCTCTCTCAGTCTCTCTCTGTCTCTCTCCCTTTCTCTCTCTCCACCCCCCTCTCTCTCTCTCTCTTCTGTCTCTCTCTCTCTCTCTCTCTCTCCTCTCTCCCTGTCTGTCTGTCTCTCTCAGTCTCTCCCCCTCTCTCTCTGTCTCTCTCTCTCTCTCTCTCTCTCTCTCTCTCTCTCTCTCTCTCTCTCTCTCTCTCTCTCTCTGCTTTTGTCTTATTAAGTACTTGTTTTGAAAAAGTGTGAAAATAGAGAATACTACATGGCTTGCTGTGTCGTACCAGATTTACACGAGTTGTTTTTTTAAATATTGAACTGCGAGCGAAAGCGAGCTGTTCACTATTTGAAAAAACAACGAGTGTAAATCTGGTACGACACAGCAAGCCATGTAGTATTCTGTTTATCCTACATACTGTACTTACATGTATTTTACTGGAAATGTCCTGGATTCGAGGCAGCTAAATTGAAGACGCTTGTTTTGGAACCTCGATCGACGGGCGCAGTGGCGTGGTGGTAAGACGTCGGCCTCCTAATCGGGAGGTCGTGAGTTCGAATCCCGGTCGCTGCCGCCTGGTGGGTTAAGGGTGGAGATTTTTCCGATCTCCCAGGTCAACTTATGTGCAGACCTGCTAGTGCCTTATCCCCCTTCGTGTGTACACGCAAGCACAAGACCAAGTGCGCACGGAAAAGATCCTGTAATCCATGTCAGAGTTCGGTGGGTTATAGAAACACGAAAATACCAAGCATGCATCCTCCGAAAGCGGCGTATGGCTGCCTAAATGGCGGGGTAAAAACGGTCATACACGTAAACCCCCACTCGTGCAAAAAACACGAGTGTACGAGGGAGTTTCAGCCCATGAACGCAGAAGAAGAAGAAGAAGGAACCTCGATCTCTTCTAAACGGCCTCGTGCAATCTATTACGTCAAAGCAAATAAACGTCACTCTGAAAGTGTGGCGTGACGTGTTAGTTCTAAAGATTCATCGAGGGTAATTAGCGAGCGCAATTTTTGTTTCTATAATGACGTTTGTCTCGGTGACTTTGGCATCATAAGCAGTGGAAAAACAGGTCCCTGCCAGACTTGCTTGACATGACCTCATTTACATGATATACACACGTGTGATTTGAACGATTATTATCTCACGGGTGTCTCTCTCACGTATGTAGGATAAAAGCATGTATCATACACAGTATAGAAACGCTCTTCATAGGGGTAACCCGTCTTTCGACAACAGAACAACAAAAACTATGCAAGTAGAGTACATATGTAGCACCAAACATTTCGGGTGCGGCCGCACTGCCACTATATACACTACAGGCCATAGATCAACAGGGCCTCGTGTCACCGTCAGAAAGCCGTGAAGAAAAGTGCACACACCTTGTGAAAGACGAGTACTCATGTGAAGGTCGTACACTGACAGTCTCTACAGCCACAGCGCCGCTATTCATGTAAAAAAGGCAAAGTTAGTAAGTAGGGGAAGGGCCCCTAATATGGACCGGCTCCTATAAATATGGACCACCTCCTGTATTGACAAACAAGCGGTGCTAGAGCGCTCAAAACAATTTCCTTCATCAGTCACATTAGTTGTATCCTTTCTTGACAACTTGCACATGTAAATCAGTTGCGGACAGAACATTCCACAAAGCTCTCAGGCTTTTTCACTTTTGACACTTGTGGCAGCGTTCACTGTTATTTTGACGCTTTAGACGTACTAGTTTCTGTCCACAGACACAGCTGTTACTGACCACACAATTTGCTATAACACAACTAAGACTAGTACTGTCATTGTGTTAGCAGTGTTGCGGAGTTGTACCCGTCTTTCTAGCGCTAACAAAAGTTAATAGCAAAATCTCAAATTGTGTAGTGACCACCTTCAACAAATAGAAGAAAAGAAAAGATAAAGACTGGTTTCAGTCATGCATTAAGAAGCTTGCTGAAAATAACTTATAACTAGCCATCAAGCTTTGACAAAATATCCCAAACAGTCGTCTTCACGTGAAAGTGAAAATGTTCATCTATTTTTTCTGTTTTTCAGATAAGTTTCTTTACGCTTCACATAATGTTTTCATCGAACCGAGACAAATATGTACAATGGATTTTTGAATTAGTCCGAGTTTTATCATGTTATTTTAAAGTATAGTGGACTTTTTGCAATGATTTTTGATGGCCTCTTTACTGGTCCATATTAGATGCTCAAGGCTCCTACCGTCGACCATTAATTCTGAATTTTTCTGATTTAATTTTTGTCGATTTCTGATCAAAACTAATTTGCTCTAATATGGCCAAACGGTTAACTAAAGAGAGAACAACTACCAAACACAAAATGAAACTTCTTCGCAAAAAAACAACCAAGCTAGTTATTTGCATGAAACAAAATGTGGTCCATATTCGGGGCACTTCCCCTATCTCCATGTTAGATTGTCATGTTGTTCTTTTCTTGTGTTTGATATGCTCGCCAGTCCATGGCTAGATTTAGCGCATGAATAACTTCATGCTTCGTTTTCTGTGTAGGCTTTTGGCGTCACTCGGTAATCAATCTACACAGACTTGCCCTTCTTCAAGAAGTGAAAGGACAGCAGCGAGGCTGCATTAATACTTTGCAGTTGGAAAAAAAATACATCGATTGGGACACCATGACACCTGTGCGTCTAGAGAGCATCGTGTTCACAGGCTTTGTGACTCTCGGATCTGGCATACAGCTAAGTAAGTAGAAATGAGTATAATATTTCTGTTCATTTTACAGTATAATTATGCATTTAAATGGGCCTAGGATCTTACTTATAGCTAAGTAAGTAGATGTACGTGTGAGATTTCTATAAATTGTACAAGTGCTTAAATTAGGCCTGGGGTTTAACATTTAGCTAAGTAAGCAGATGTAAGCATGACATTTTTTTAAAAATTGTACACGTATTAGAGAGTATCACCTTTTCTGTTCATTTTACAGTTTATACATTTAAATGGGCCTAGGATCTGACATATAGCTAAGTAAGTAAATGTACGTATGAGATTTCTATGTACACGTGCTTAAATTAGGCCTGGGGTTTAACATTTAACTAAGTAAGTAGATGTAAGCATGACATTTTTTTGTTAATTGTACACGTAGTAGGCCTGCGGAATGGATGTAAGAGGAGGGCACCTCTGTGTGTGTGTGTGTGTGTGTGTGTGTGTGTGTGTGTGTGTGTGTGTGTGTGTGTGTATATATGTATGTGTGTGTGTGCGCGCGCGTGTGTGTGTGTGTGTGTGTGTGTGTGTGTGTGTGTGTGTGTGTGTGTGTGTGTGTGTGTGTGTGTGTGTGTTTGTTTTCTTTATTTGGTGTTTAACGTCGTTTTCAACCACGAAGGTTATATTGCGACGGGGAAAGGGGGGAGAAGGGATAGAGCCATTTGTCCATTGTTTCTTGTTCACAAAAGCACTAATCAAACATTTGCTCCAGGGGCTTGCAACGTAGTACAATGTATTACCTTACTGGGAGAATGCAAGTTTCCAGTACAAAGGACTTAACATTTCTTACATACTGCTTGACTAAAATCTGTACAAAAATTGACTATATTCTATACACGAAATTTCCACTTAACAAGGGTAAAAAGAGAAACAGAATCAGTTAGTCGCCTCTTACGACATGCTGGGAGCATCGGATAAATTCTTCCCCCAAACCCGCGGGGGGTTGTGTGCTTGTGTGTGTGTGAGAGAGAGAGAGAGAGAGAGAGAGAGAGAGAGAGAGAGAGAGAGAGAGAGAGAGAGAGAGAGAGAGAGAGAGAGAGAGAGAAGACAAGACAAGACAAGACAAAATCTTTATTATCGAGGGTAATAGATAAGCAAGAATATTGCTTTTTTACATCCAGCCCTCGCCCAAATATAGGGTCAACAAGAACAGAAAACAATATAATCAAAGAACTATCACATCAAACTTAATACATTATAACTGTATATACAGATACAAATTTAAAAAATAAATTGTCATGCTGCATTTTAAGTACAATTTCCAATGATAAAAAGTGTCAATTTTTAACATAACTTAATTTAGATCTGCATATTATCATAATTCTGTTGAACATGCACATACATTTTAAATGAATTGATGAACCATTCAGCACATGTTTAGTTGCACTATGTGCGACATATAATTTTTTTTGAAGCTGTCTGTGTTTGTTTTATGCTTAAGAAAAATAGGCAGTGAGTTCCATAGGACCGCACCTGAATAAAGAAGGCTTGATTTGAAAAGGTCCATACGTGGAGTCGGTGTTATGATTTTTAGTCTGTTATAGTTCAAAATAAAATTATCACGTAATGTCTGCGGTGCATATCCTGACATCACTTTATTCATCATAACACCTTTATTATACATTAATCATTTTTGAAATGGTAATACTTGCAAATCTTTATAATCAGATTCTGAAGGAGTGTGATTTGTTAGCATAATTAGCTTAACTGCTCTTCTGTGAAGACTGGCTAAAGGTTTCAAAACATTAGCACTTGCACAATCCCATACAGTGGATGCATAATCAATATTTGACATGATGTGATTGTAAAAAAAAATCTTTCGCGAGTGAAGATTCAATAAATGTTTTATTTTTTATAACTGATTTATTTTTTGGGAAGCAATCTTACAGATGTAATCAATGTGATCATGCCATGATAAATTATTATCAATCTTTACACCAAGGACTTTATGGTGAGACACTTCTTCCAATACTTGATTTTTAATATAAAGAGGTGGAATGCTCGATAATAGGTTTTGTCGTTTCTGTCTTGTGGTTATTAACATAAATTTTGTTTTTGTATGGTTAAGAGACATATGGTTTAACTCTGACCAATTCAGGAGTGCATCGATGCTTTCTTGGAGAGTTTGTGACAAATAATGTATGGAATGGTGACTAGAATGAATAGTAGTGTCATCTGCAAACAATTCACAGTTATTACGTATGCAAAGTGGTAAATCATTGACATAAATGGAGAACAATAATGGGAGCCCATATTTCAAAGTACTTTCATTTGAATATGATGCATTAGTAAATGTAATTTGTTTTCTATTTAAAAGAAAAGATTTAAGAATATTAATGGTGGTGCATTGCATGCCATATATTGACAATTTCCTGATGAGAAGAGAATGATCAATAACATCGAACGCCTTTGCAAAATCCACAAACAATGCCGCAGAAAATGTGTTGGAATTTATGTTGGTTAGCCATTGATCAATTAGATTTATAAGAGCTGTATGACATGAGTGCTTTTTGCAAAAACCAGATTGTTTTGGATGGAATAAATTGTTTTTATCAAAATGTGCTAGGGCATGTTTATATATATGTTTTTCCAAGGGTTTTGAAAGTGGTGACAGGATTGAAATAGGCCTGTAATTAGAGGGATCAGAAGGATCACCTGATTTAAACAGAGGGATTACCTTAGCTTGCTTAAATGCTGTTGGAAAATAAGAGGTGGTAATGCATAAGTTGTAAATGTATGTCAAGGTGTCTGTGATTACAGGAGCAGCTATTTTCAATATTTTACTGTCTATTCTATCTACACCCCGGGTTCCTGTTTGTTTGAGATGAACAAGTGCAAAGTAAACTTCAGACACAATCATGTGTTGTAGCGGCATTTCTGCCTCTATTCTCTTGGATTTGCAATGATCTATTAAGGTATTTAAATAATTTTCTTGTGTTCTATCAATAGGAATAACTTTTTGCCCCACTGTAGAAAAATGTAAATTAAGTTTATCAGCGGAAATATTGTGCATGGCAGTAGGGTGTGAATTAGAACGCTTGCTTGTTAATAAATTAATGGCTTTCCAAATTGATTTTGAATCTTGTTTAGATGACACTAGTTCAGTGAAATAGTTTTTCTTTTTAGTTCTTTTTAGGGAACTTACATTATTTCTTTGCCGTTTATATCCTTCAAAATCACCCTTTGCTTTCAAATAATCCCTGTGGTTTGCAGCACCTTCTGTTTCTTGATCAAACCACATTGGTTTCACAATATGTCTAACTCTGTGCGTAATTAATGGTGCATGTTTATCATAAATAGAAACATCGAACGCAGAAGAAGAAGAATCATAAATAGAAATAAAAATATTATACCAATGCTCCAAAGCTTTATCAGGATTCTGAAAGCTATAGACTTCAGAAAGAGGACTGTGAATTAAATCAGAGAGAAAATTATTTTTATCAAAACGCGAGAAACGACGATAAGTTACAGTTTTATGTCCAGCTTTAGGGATTTTAATACCTTTCCTTGACAAGGTAAGACACACTGGATAATGATCACTGCAGGATAAAATAGGAACGCATGTTTCAATAATATTTTGTTTTTCTGACACATAAATATGATCAATAAGAGTTTTAGAAACAGCCATTGTTGCACCACACTTTGAAGTAATCCCACACTTTGAAGTAAATTACTTCAAAGTGTGGGGATATGCCCCACACTTTGAAGTAAACCCATCTTTTACTTCAAAGTGTGGGGGGATCTTCCCACACTTTGAAGTAAACTCTGTTTTTACTTCAAAGTGTGGGGGGATCTTCCCACACTCTGAAGTAACTTACTTCAAAGCGTGGGACTTTTGCATCACCTGTTTGAGCCTGATGATTTTGTCAAAAAAAATGGCAAAGTCTTTTGGATGAGTGAACAGAAAAAGTGAGCGAGCCAAGAAACATAATGATGTTTGTTATCAGGCTTTAAGCAATGTCCCATTGTTGAGTGTGACGAAAACTCGTGATGACGATTTTAAAACATGTTGGGTCACGCATGGTCCAATCTTACATGGTCCAATCTTACATGGTCCAACCTTACATGGTCCGACCTTACATGGTCCAATCTTACATGGTCCAATCTTACATGGTCCAATCTTACATGGTCCAACCTTACATGGTCCAATCTTACATGGTCCAATCTTACATGGTCCAACCTTACATGGTCCAATCTTACATTGTCCAATCTTACATGGTCCAACCTTACATGGTCCAACCTTACATGGTCCAATCTTACGTGGTCCAACCTTGCATGGTCCAACCTTACATGGTCCAACCTTACATGGTCCAATCTTACATGGTCCAATATAACATGGTCCAACCTTACATGGTCCAACCTTACATGGTCCAACCTTACATGGTCCAATATTACATGGTCCAACCTTACATGGTCCAACCTTACATGGTCCAATCTTACATGGTCCAACCTTACATGGTCCAATCTTACATGGTCCAATCTTACATGGTCCAACCTTACATGGTCCAACCTTACATGGTCCAATCTTACATGGTCCAACCCTACATGGTCCAATCTTACATGGTCCAATATTACATGGTCCAACCTTACATGGTCCAACCTTACATGGTCCAACCTTACATGATCCAATCTTACATGGTCCAATCTTACATGGTCCAACCCTACATGGTCCAATCTTACATGGTCCAATATTACATGGTCCAACCTTACATGGTCCAACCTTACATGGTCCAACCTTACATGATCCAATCTTACATGGTCCAATCTTACATGGTCCAATCTTACATGGTCCAATAATATATATATGGACCATGTAAGATTGGACCATGTAAGGTTGGACCATGTAAGGTTGGACCATGTAAGGTTGGACCATGTAAGGTTGGACCATGTAAGGTTGGACCATGTAAGATTGGACCATGCGTGACCCAACATGTTTTAAAATCGTCACCACGAGTTTTCGTCACACTCAACAATGGGACATTGCTTAAAGCCTGATAACAAACATCACTATGTTTCTTGGCTCGCTCACTTTTTCTGTTCACTCATCCAAAAGACTTTGCCATTTTTTTTGACAAAATCATCAGGCTCAAACAGGCGATGCAAAAGTCCCACGCTTTGAAGTAAGTTACTTCAAAGTGTGGGAAGATCCCCCCACAATTTGAAGTAAAAACTGAGTTTACTTCAAAGTGTGGGAAGATCCCCCCACACTTTGAAGTAAAAAATGGGTTTACTTCAAAGTGTGGGGCACATCCCCACACTTTGAAGTAATTTACTTCAAAGTGTGGGATTACTTCAAAGTGTGGTGCAACAAGCCATGACCCTAGTGGGTAACTGAACCATTTGTTGCAGATCAAAGCTATTAATTTTATCATTCCAATTGTTATGTGGGTTCAGTAAATCAATATTAAAATCTCCTAAGAGCAAGATTTCTTTTGAATCCAGTGGTGCAGAGTCCATCATAATAGTAAAGTTATCTGAGAGAGAGGGAGAGAGAGAGAGAGAGAGAGAGAGAGAGAGGAGAGAGAGAGAGAGAGAGAGAGAGAGAGAGAGAGAGAGAGAGAGAGAGAGAGAGAGAGAGAGAGAGAGAGAGAGAGAGAGAGAGAGAGAGAGAGAGAGAGAGAGAGAGAGAGAGAGAGAGAGAGATCACAGTTCCCACTACTATTATGGTGGGGAAATGGAAACTCTTAAATATTATATGGAATCAGTGTAAGATAGGAAACTGTCGTGTTCACTGCCGGTGATAGGAAATAACTATACCTTGCAATTGATACCGATAAGCTTGCATTCTTTGGACCCTGTCAATAAAGTTAATATTTGTGTTGGGTTGCATTTAGTGTACTTCGCCCGGCGAGTATACTACGCGAGGGAGAAATACAGGATTACATACCCGGCTGTTACGGGCAACGTTGCGTTTGAACGCATCTACACAGCGCAGTAAGTCTTGAAATAACTTTCTTACCGTATATTTTTCATTATTGCATTTGTTATTGTGACATTCTTTGTTTGTCTACCTGTTTGTCCTCTGTGTGTGTCTCTCTCTCTGTCTCTCTCTCTCTTTCTCTCTGTCTCTCTTTTTCTCTCTTTCTCTCTGTCTTTGTCTCTCTCTGTCTCTCTCTGTCTGTCTCTCTCTCTCTCTCTCTTTCTCTCTTTCTCTCTCTCTCTCTCTTTCTCTCTCTTTCTCTGTGTATGTGTGTGTGTCAGAGTGGGCGTGTGTGTGTGTGTGTGTGTGTGTGTGTGTGTGTGTGTGTGTGTGTGTTCGTATGTACGTGTGTGTGTGTTCGTGTGTGTGTGTGTGTGTGTGTGTGTGCGCGGGAGGGGGGGGGGGGGGGGGGGTTGAGAGGATTGGGAAAAAATGATATGTTATTGTGATTGTTATGAGCGTGTACTTCTCTTTGACTGTGACTTCAAGACAGCAAACTTCAAACTTCGAAACGTCACCCCCCCTCCCCCCCCCCCCTTTCTCAGAGTATATATATCGCTTCATTCCTCTTCTTGCTTCACTATAGCTTGCTTTTCATGAAGGCCAACTTTAATGCATCACGAATGTGTTTTTGTCGTCACTCAGTAGATTGTTCTGTCGTTTTTATATTTAGTCAAGTTTTGACTAAATATTTTAACATCGAGGGGGAATCGAAACGAGGGTCGTGGTGTATGTGCGTGCGTGCGTGTGTGCGTGCGTGTGTGTGTGTGTGTGTGTGTGTGTGTGTGTGTGTGTGTGTGTGTGTGTGTGTGTGTGTGTAGAGCGATTCAGACTAAACTACTGGACCGATCTTTATGAAATTTGACATGAGAGTTCCTGGGTATGAAATCCCCGAACCTTTTTTTCATTTTTTTGATAAATGTCTTTGATGACGTCATATCCGGCTTTTCGTGAAAGTTGAGGCGGCACTGTCACGCCCTCATTTTTCAACCAAATTGGTTGAAACTTTGGTCAAGTAATCTTCGACGAAGCCCGGACTTCGGTATTGCATTTCAGCTTGGTGGCTTAAAAATTAATTAATGACTTTGGTCATTAAAAATCTGAAAATTGTACCCAAAAAAATAATTTTTAAAACGATCCAAATTTACGTTTATCTTATTCTCCATCATTTGCTGATTCCAAAAACATATAAATATGTTATATTCGGATTAAAAACAAGCTCTGAAAATTAAATATATAAAAATTATTATCAAAATTAAATTTTCCAAATCAATTTAAAAACAGTTTCATCTTATTCCTTGTCGGTTCCTGATTCCAAAAACATATAGATATGATATGTTTGGATTAAAAACACGCTCAGAAAGTTAAAACGAAGAGAGGTACAGAAAAGCGTGCTATGCAGCATAGCGTAACCACTACCCCGCTCTTCTTGTCAATTTCACTGCCTATGCCGTGAGCCACGGGGGATAACCGGTCAAAGGCCGAACAGAAGCCGAAGGCCGCTCATGACACGTGTGAAGGCAAGTTTTGTCTGTTTTCTAGGTATTGTTTGATTTATGTCGGGATTTAAGGTAAGCTACTGATTCAGCGATGACTAAATTTGTTTCTCGATGCATAAAAAGTCAGGGAGCGATTGATATTTGCCCGTAAATAGCCTTCAAAGCTGAAAATGTCCGCGATCGAGCACCGGAAATGGCTGTTCGATGGGTTTTGCAAGTAGAAATGTGCTTTATTTCACCAAATCAGCTCGTATTTGGTGTGGATACGGGAATCTAGAGGACGAAGGAGTCATAAGAGGTGCAAAGAAGTGCTATTTGGGAGTAGAATGAATCTTCCGAGAGAGTAGACAAAAGAAGGTCATATTTGAGAGATGCGCGTAGGCCGATTGTCTTTCCGACAAGCGAATGATACAGCAGATTAATCATTCGTTTTGACCAGAAACCTAGTCTCTAGTTTTTATGAATGAGTTTTTTAATTAAAACAATCACGAGAACTCTCTCGCTTTGCCTAATGGCTGTTCGATGGGTTTCGCAAGTAGAAATGTGCTTTATTTCACCAAATCAGCTCGTATTTGACATCGGTTTGGTATATATATATATATTTTCTAATCCTACCGCGAACTGGATAGCAGACGCGGCACGACTGTTGCACCACACTTTGAAGTAATCCCACACTTTGAAGTAAATTACTTCAAAGTGTGGGGATGTGCCCCACACTTTGAAGTAAACCCATTTTTTACTTCAAAGTGTGGGGGGATCTTCCCACACTTTGAAGTAAACTCAGTTTTTACTTCAAATTGTGGGGGGATCTTCCCACACTTTGAAGTAACTTACTTCAAAGCGTGGGACTTTTGCATCGCCTGTTTGAGCCTGATGATTTTGTCAAAAAAAATGGCAAAGTCTTTTGGATGAGTGAACAGAAAAAGTGAGCGAGCCAAGAAACATAATGATGTTTGTTATCAGGCTTTAAGCAATGTCCCATTGTTGAGTGTGACGAAAACTCGTGATGACGATTTTAAAACATGTTGGGTCACGCATGGTCCAATCTTACATGGTCCAACCTTACATGGTCCAACCTTACATGGTCCAACCTTACATGGTCCAATCTTACATGGTCCAATCTTACATGGTCCAACCTTACATGGTCCAATCTTACATGGTCCAATCTTACATGGTCCAATCTTACATGGTCCAACCTTACATGGTCCAATCTTACATGGTCCAATCTTACATGGTCCAACCTTACATGGTCCAATCTTACATGTCCAATCTTACATGGTCCAACCTTACATGGTCCAACCTTACATGGTCCAACCTTACATGGTCCAATATTATCTTACATGGTCCAACCTTACATGGTCCAACCTTACATGGTCCAATCTTACATGGTCCAATCTTACATGGTCCAACCTTACATGGTCCAACCTTACATGATCCAATCTTACATGGTCCAACCTTACATGGTCCAATCTTACATGGTCCAATCTTACATGGTCCAATATTACATGGTCCAACCTTACATGGTCCAACCTTACATGGTCCAACCTTACATGATCCAATCTTACATGGTCCAATCTTACATGGTCCAATAATATATATATGGACCATGTAAGATTGGACCATGTAAGGTTGGACCATGTAAGGTTGCACCATGTAAGGTTGGACCATGTAAGGTTGGACCATGTAAGGTTGGACCATGTAAGATTGGACCATGCGTGACCCAACATGTTTTAAAATCGTCACCACGAGTTTTCGTCACACTCAACAATGGGACATTGCTTAAAGCCTGATAACAAACATCACATCACTATGTTTCTTGGCTCGCTCACTTTTTCTGTTCACTCATCCAAAAGACTTTGCCATTTTTTTGGACAAAATCATCAGGCTCAAACAGGCGATGCAAAAGTCCCACGCTTTGAAGTAAGTTACTTCAAAGTGTGGGAAGATCCCCCCACAATTTGAAGTAAAAACTGAGTTTACTTCAAAGTGTGGGAAGATTACCCCACACTTTGAAGTAAAAAATGGGTTTACTTCAAAGTGTGGGGCACATCCCCACACTTTGAAGTAATTTACTTCAAAGTGTGGGATTACTTCAAAGTGTGGTGCAACAGTCGTGCCGCGTCTGCTATCCAGTTCGCGGTAGGATTAGAAAATATATATATATATATACCAAACCGATGTCAAATACGAGCTGATTTGGTGAAATAAAGCACATTTCTACTTGCGAAACCCATCGAACAGCCATTAGGCTAAGCGAGAGAGTTCTCGTGATTGTTTTAATTAAAAAACTCATTCATAAAAACTAGAGACTAGGTTTCTGGTCAAAACGAATGATTAATCTGCTGTATCATTCGCTTGTCGGAAAGACAATCGGCCTACGCGCATCTCTCAAATATGACCTTCTCTTGTCTACTGTCTCGGAAGATTTATTCTACTCCCAAATAGCACTTCTTTGCACATCTTATGACTCCTTCGTCCTCTAGAATCCCGTATCCACACCAAATACGAGCTGATTTGGTGAAATAAAGCACATTTCTACTTGCAAAACCCATCGAACAGCCATTTCCGGTGCTCGATCGCGGACATTTTCAGCTTTGAAGGCTATTTACGGGCAAATATCAATCGCTCACTGACTTTCTATGCATCGAGAAACAAATTTAGTCATCGCTGAATCAGTAGCTTACCTTAAATCCCGACATAAATCAAACAATACCTAGAAAACAGACAAAACTTGCCTTCACACGTGTCATGAGCGGCCTTCGGCTTCTGTTCGGCCTTTGACCGGTTATCCCCCGTGTGAGCGGTGGACCACGAGTATACGGTCTTGCTGCGTTGCATTGCGTTCAGTTTCATCTGTGAGTTCGACAGCTACTTGACTAAATATTGTATTTTCGCCTTACGCGACTTGTTACATTTAGTCACGTTTTGACAAAATGTTTTAACGTAGAGGGGGGAATCGAGACGAGGGTCGTGGTGTATGTGCGTGTGTCTGTGTGTGTGTGTGTGTGTGTGTGTGTGTGTGTCTGTGTGTGTGTGTGTGTGTGTGTAGAGCGATTCAGACTAAACTACTGGACCGATCTTTATGAAATTTGACATGAGAGTTCCTGGGTATGATATCCCCGAACCTTTTTTTCATTTTTTTGATAAATGTCTTTGATGACGTCATATCCGGCTTTTCGTGAAAGTTGAGGCGGCACTGTCACACCCTCATTTTTCAACCAAATTGGTTGAAAGTTTGGTCAAGTAATCTTCGACGAAGCCCGGACTTCGGTATTGCATTTTAGCTTGGTGGCTTAAAAATTAATTAATGACTTTGGTCATTAAAAATCTTAAAATTGTTAAAGTGTGAGTTTAGATAGAGCGGACAGCGTCAGATAAACTCTATTTAAACGAGACAGATTAGCCGCGGGTGGAGGAGGAGGATGTTAGATACTTGAGGTAGACCTAAAGGGATCAGTGTTGGCAGGTAGGGAAGAGAGGGTAGTAAAGCAGGATATCAACACTTAGGCCCGTAATTAGAAAGAGAGGGGAGAGGAGGACTTGTGAAAGTCAAGGAGAAGAGCCCAGCCGCAATGTCCATGTTGCCGGGGGGCTTGCACGTGTGATGCATCAGCGGGGGTCTATAAGAACGGGAGAGCAACACATTGTGGTCAGTCCTTACCAGCGCGGCGCAGCGGGCATATGCCAACTATTTCTTACTGCAATATGGACTTCGAATTTGGAGCGTGGGCGACAGATCTGCCTTTAACGGTGGTTAAAGTTCTCCAGGATGAGGAGTTGAACACCCTCAATGTGCTCAGTAATGCGACTGCCCAGGATTTGGCCTATCTTTCCATTCTGGATTTTGTGCCGGGGTCGATGGCGGCCGAGGAAGAGGTGACACCCGGGGGAGGTGTCATCCTAAAACTCAACCAGAGACCAAAACTTGACAAAGTCTCCCCCTGCCACTGGATTGTGGCAAACGCACGCATCATGGCGAGGTTGATTGCTGAGAAGCCCGGGTTTGACTCGACCGCCTACCTCCGGTACACAGAGATGATAGGCGAGCTGGGGGCCAGATACTTGTGGCAGTCGGTGCTTCTGTACGACGACGAGTATAGAAGGCGCCAGTCGTCCAGCGGATTCAAGTGGGGAACCCCCAACCCCCACCTGTCCACGGTGATCCTGCGGGACCGGCTCCAGCATGGCGTCCAAGACAACAAGGGCGGCAAGGCTACGACGGCCAGCGGCGGTTCCCGGCGACCAGCGGGACCCAACGGGAAGGAAGTGTGCTTATTGTACACCAACAAAGGCGACTGTCCCTATGGGTCCCGCTGCAGATTCCTCCACGTCTGCGACACCTGCGGCATGGGCCACCCCGGCAAGGACCACAAAGTGACAGCTACCACCTCCCCAGCCTAGGACACAGCGCAACGAATTGCCGACAAAACGGTAGGCCCCACCTTCAACAGCCCGTTCCCTCAGCTAGATTCCAATAAGTGCGAATTTCTCGGAAATAGTGATTCCATTAATGCTAAATCTCAAATGTGGCACAAGGTGCTAGAAGGCGATTACGACAAAACCTTTTTATTAGATGGCATAAGAAACGGTTTCCGTGTAACAGAAGAGAGTAGGGCAGGCGTACTAGACGTAGAGCAAACAAACCATAGGTCATCGAACGAACACCATAAAGCTGTGGAAAAAGAGCTATTAGATCAGATAGAAAAAGGTTATTACATTGTAGCTAGTAGAAAACCAACTGTGGTAAGCGCTATCGCTGCGATTCCCAAGGATGATGGCAGCATCAGGTTGATCCATGACGCTAGCAAACCCACAGGTAGGGCAATGAACGACTATTCTATACCTGAGTCAGCTAAATTTCAAACCGTATCTGACGCGTGCGCCCTAGCGAAGACAGGGTATTGGTGTGCAAAAGTAGACTTGCAGTCCGCCTATCGGTCAGTATGCATCAGTCCGGACGATTATTGTATGACTGGGCTGAAATGGCATTTCACAGGTGAAAAGAAACCTACTTATCTCTTTGACAGTCGGCTGCCTTTTGGCAGCAATGTAGGGCCGTCACACTTCCATCGCCTGTCGCAAGCTATTCGCAGATGCATGGCACGGAAAGGCATGCCAGGTGTGTTAGCGTATATTGATGATTTTCTTCTGGTAGCAGCTACCAGACAAGAGTGCAATGACATGTTACTGTCTTTAATTAGATTATTGAGGGAACTGGGTTTCAACATTAGCTGGAAGAAGGTGGTGGGGCCTACTCAACGTATCACGTTTCTCGGTGTCGACATCGACACGCGAAACAACACCCTGTCACTTGGAAGTGACAAGTTGCAGCAACTGCGGCAGCGACTCCTCCAGATCCGAGGAAAGAAGCGCGCGACAAAAACTCAGCTACAAAGCATAGCGGGGTCCCTTAATTGGGCCTGTCAGGCTGTCAGAGGAGGAAAATTCTTTCTGCGGCGGATACTGGACACGATTAAACCCCTTCAGCAGCAGCGACACAAAGCGAAACTATCTGGCGAATTTCATAAGGATGTACAATGGTGGCTTTCTTTTATGCATGTATTTAACGGCACAGTATATTATTTTCACAATGCAAAACAGCATGTTCATGTAGATGCATGTAATATTGCAGCGGGTGCCTTTTGGCAAGGTGACTGGCAGTACACCATCTTTGAAAAAGACATGCAGGCAGCAAAGGAGCTACATATTAACTATAAAGAAGTGTGCGCTGTGGTGCAAGCAGTGACACGATGGGCTCCGATGTGGTGCGGACACGAAGTGATTATTCATACCGATAGTACTGTCGCAAAAGCTATCATTAATAAGGGCAGATCGACTAATAAGTATGTGAACAGTCTGCTCCGTAAAATGGCGTGGGAATGTGCAAAAGTGAACTGCAAAATCGCGGCGATACATGTGGCTGGTAGTGTAAACATCATGGCTGACACAATTTCCCGCCTCCATGAGCCCAGACGGCGCGAAGACTTAGTGCGTCTGTTGACATTCTGGCACCGGGGGAGACCCCCCGACATCAACCTGTGTGACCATATGTCTGACCAAGCCCTGTTGTTCCTTGTTTTTCAGACCAGCAGCCCCCATTAGGGGCGCAACTGGCGGCAGAAGTGTTGGATTACAGAGCAAGTGCCTTTTTCTGATAACACTAGGAAGACTTACCGCATCCACCTTACCTCGTATTTACGTTTCTGTGGGGAGATGGACATAATGCCAGTGCCTGTGAACGAGCAGACTGTTGCGCAATACGCAGCGTACCTAGCCTCCATCAAGCAATACATCAACATTATTCGCATTCTTTATCTTGAAAGCGGCTTGCCGCACCCATTCAGGGACTCGTGGTACGTCCAGACAACACTTAAGGGCATCGAAAAATGCAAGGGGTGTGCCACTGATAAGAAAACCCCAATCACCCCTGAATTACTACACATAATAAAAAGCCAGCTGGACCTTGAGTGTAGGCAAGATATTGTGTTCTGGGCTGCGTGTTTGGTGCTTTTTTTCGGAATTCTCCGGAGATCAAACTTGTTTCAGGACAACGGGAACTTCGATCCTTGTAAGCAGCTCACAAGAGACCAGGTGGTTATTCTGGGTACGGGCATGTCAATAACGCTCCAATGGAGCAAAACGATTCAGCGTAAAGAGCGCTCTGTTGAAATTAAGCTCCCGGCAATGTCACTCCATCCCTTGTGTCCAGTGTCTGCCGTGACCGCTGTGTTACCTTTGTTGGGGCCGATGGACCCCAAGGCGCAGGTCTTCCCGATGAAAGGATCAGACTTTAATAAGAAACTGCGCTTGACTACCGCTGTTGCTGGGGGAAACTTCTCCAGCCACAGCAGTTTCGGCGGGGTGATGCCGCGTGGGCGTTGAGTTGTGGTGTGCCGGGGGAAATTGTCAAGTTGATGGGGGATTGGAAAAGCAACGCGTACTTAGGCTACTTAGACCAGCTGCCACAAAAGATCATCTTACAGATCACATGTAGCCCAGGCAACTCCTTCATGTATAACATCACAACAATCCTAAACCTCCCACCTCTAACCTAGTATACTGTCTTTAGTTGGGCTGAATAACGAGTAGTACCTCTAATTTGGGACTTATCACTGCACAATGATATCTCTCATTGTCAGATGGTATTCTCTTGAATAAACTGCCCTCGTTATTTGCCCAAATCAATACATGACTTGTCTATGTGTGATGTATGTGCGCACGAGAGTGATTGCGTGTGTGTCAGGTGTATGTGAGTGTGGGCGCGCGCAGGTGTGTGAGTATAACTGTAAGTAATAAGAGGGAGAGAAAGAGGAGTGTCATTTCTTTGGGATTATCGTGTGCTCTTGATTTGCGCCGGGGGGGGGGGGGGGCGATAAGTGAGTAGTTTAAGTGTGAGTTTAGATAGAGCGGACAGCGTCAGATAAACTCTATTTAAACGAGACAGATTAGCCGCGGGTGGAGGAGGAGGATGTTAGATACTTGAGGTAGACCTAAAGGGATCAGTGTTGGCAGGTAGGGAAGAGAGGGTAGTAAAGCAGGATATCAACACTTAGGCCCGTAATTAGAAAGAGAGGGGAGAGGAGGACTTGTGAAAGTCAAGGAGAAGAGCCCAGCCGCAATGTCCATGTTGCCGGGGGGCTTGCACGTGTGATGCATCAGCGGGGGTCTATAAGAACGGGAGAGCAACACATTGTGGTCAGTCCTTACCAGCGCGGCGCAGCGGGCATATGCCAACTATTTCTTACCCCCCATCCACCCCCGGCATCCACCGTTGTATTTTGTTAGCAATCCGTTGCATGATGTTTTTAATTTTGAGGCAAATGCATGCCTGTTTGTGCCTTCACTTGAAGTGAGGTTGTGCATGAAGCGACTCGAACCTTGTTATGTAATCATTATTCACGGTGTTAAATTTTTGAGTGAGGGCTCCTTGTGTTTGTTGTTAGTGTAACCAAATGTTTGTTGTTTTTTTGTTGTTGTGGGGACTTATCACTGCACAATGATATCTCTCATTGTCAGATGGTATTCTCTTGAATAAACTGCCCTCGTTATTTGCCCAAATCAATACATGACTTGTCTATGTGTGATGTATGTGCGCACGAGAGTGATTGCGTGTGTGTCAGGTGTATGTGAGTGTGGGCGCGCGCAGGTGTGTGAGTATAACTGTAAGTAATAAGAGGGAGAGAAAGAGGAGTGTCATTTCTTTGGGATTATCGTGTGCTCTTGATTTGCGCCGGGGGCGGGGGGGGGGGGGGGGGGGGGGGCGATAAGTGAGTAGTTTAAAAAAAAATAACAATTTATAAAACGATCCAAATTTACGTTCATCTTATTCTCCATCATTTTCTGATTCCAAAAACATATAAATATGTTATATTTGGATTAAAAACAAGCTCTGAAAATTAAATATATAAAAATTATTATCAAAATTAAATTTTCCAAATCAATTTAAAAACACTTTCATCTTATTCCTTGTCAGTTCCTGATTCCAAAAACATATAGATATGATATGTTTGGATTAAAAACACGCTCAGAAAGTTAAAACAAAGAGAGGTACAGAAAAGCGTGCTATCCTTCTTAGCGCAACTACTACCCCGCTCTTCTTGTCAATTTCACTGCCTTTGCCATGAGCGGTGGACTGACGATGCTACGAGTATACGGTCTTGCTGAAAAATGGCATTGCGTTCAGTTTCATTCTGTGAGTTCGACAGCTACTTGACTAAATGTTGTATTTTCGCCTTACGCGACTTGTTGTTTGTTTGAAATGCGTCGGTACTTTCTTTATAAAAGAAACGCATTGCAGAGTAATCAATTTTCTTTACTTTTTTTGTTTGTTTGTTTATGTGAAACGTATGAGTGTTGTTTGACTGATCAGTTGGTTGATAGGCCGAACGATTCATTCATTTAGTCGTCGATCTATCTATTTTTGAATTTGCTATTGTGTTTCAGACAAAACACGCTTGAGTGGTACCCTGTTTTCATGACATCTTTGTGGACATCCTCTCTGTTTTTGCATCAAGGTAAACAAATGATGTGGGCTGTACTAGAACAGCATCAACTACTGTGTTGTGTGTGTGTGTGTGTGTGTGTGTGTGTGTGTGTGTGTGTGTGTGTGTGTGTGTGTGTGTGTGTGTGTGTGTGTGTGTGTGTGCGTGTGCGTGCGTGCGTGCGTGTATTAATGTATCAATCATTCCATCGATTTACTGATTGCTGGATTTCTGGATTGATTGAATAATGTATGTATTAATGGATAAATTGCTTGATTACTTGATTGCTTGATTGGTTTGTTGATTACTTGATTGATTGATAGATTGATTGATTGATGAATTGATTGATTGATTGATTGATTGATTTTGCAGTGCCAGCATCAATCTGCGGACTGATCTACATGATCAGCAGACATCGATACTTTGACGGATGTTCTCACAGCATGGAGGAGAGGTGAGCAGATTATTGTTCTCTTCTAGTAGACACACTGGTTGGGATGGGGTTGCGGGTGGGGGAGGGGGTGGGGGAGGGTGAGGGGAATGGGGGGTGGTGGTTGCGGGTAGGTTGGACGAGGGGTTAGGGGATGGGACAGCGAGCTCGAGGTACATAAATAAACTGGTTGCCGCTCTGGGGATGGTGTTGGTAGGGTTTTCTGACTACAAGAAAGGCGTAGTAGGGATAATCCGACGTTTTACCTCAAAAGCTGTATCATGCAATTGTGGTTTCAGTGTGTGTGTGCATTCGCGCCTGATTTTGTGTCTTCTCGTGCGATCCTTACACACACGCGTGTTTCTGTGTGTGTGTGTGTGTGTGTGTGTGTGTGTGTGTGTGTGCGTGTATGTGTATGTGTGTGTGTGTGTGTGTGTGTGTGTGTGTGTTTAGTTGTGTGTGTGCGCGCGTGCGTGTGTGTGTGTGTGTGTGCGTGCGTGTGCGTGAGTGTGTGTGTGTGTGTGTGTGTGTGTGTGTGTGTGTGTGTGTGTGTGTGTGTGTGTGTGTACGAAATGCATTCTTTTCAGAACTGAATGAATGACAGTTGCAATCTGTTAAGAGATGAACGAATGATCAGTGTTATCTTTTCAAAGGTGAATGGATGATCAGAGTTGTTTTTTCACAGCTGAACGAATTTTGATTGCTGTTGTTACAGACAGCCAGGATTTTACACGGGTACACGCTGCCTGGTTGCCATGTCAGTGATGGCAGCAGTGGGACTGCTGAGGACCTTGCTCAGGATGAACTGGGCTGATGTCACCAGGCCAGTCTTCAGATCATGCAGATTTCGATAAGCTGGATGAAGAAGACCGCCTGAAGACATTCGCTTTTTGGCGGAGGGGAAGACCTGGAGAAGACGGCATCATTTGACGTTGTCCGGGCTGACAATATAAGAAGTGTGATTGACAAGAAGAAGAAGATAAGCTGGGTCTAGAAATCGAGGGGGTGGTGTGCTGTTTAAAATCGCCTTTCTGTCAGTGTAAATCAAACCATCTTGTGAATCCACATTGATTCGTGCAGGCATTTATATGGGAGAGAAGCACACCCCCTTCTGCTCGGACACATTCTAAAAATACTGGGGTTTGCGTGGAGAGGTTGAATTGAGTTAGGGGGGGAGGGGGGGAACGTCGTTGAACATGTTGATTGTTCCGGGCGGGGATGTAGCTCAGTCGGTAGCGCGCTAGATTTGTATCCAGTTGGCCGCTGTCAGCTCCACGTTCGGCGAGAAATTTATTTCTCAGAGTCAACTTTGTGTGCAGACTCTCCTCGGTGTCCGAACACCCCCCGTGTGTACACGCAAGCACAAGACCAAGTGCGCACGAAAAAGATCCTGTAATCCATGTCGGAGTTCGGTGGGTTATAGAAACACGAAAATACCCCGAAAACGGCGTATGGCTGCCTAAATGGCGGGGTAAAAAAACGGTCATACACGTAAAATTCCACTCGTGCAAAAAACACGAGTGTACGTGGGAGTTTCAGCCCACGAACGAAGAAGAAGAAGAAGAAGAAGAAGAAGAAGAAGAAGAAGAAGAAGAAGAAGAAGAAGAAGAAGAAGAAGAAGAAGAAGAAGAAGAAGAAGAAGAAGAAGATTGTTGCACGTGAATCTTGATACAGTGGAACCCGTCTTTTAAGACCTCCAAAATGTCTAATAAAGATCAGGTCTTAAAAAAAAGGAGGGAGTCTTAAAATGGGGGTAATTTTTTGAAAGGCTATGAACCAAAAGATCTGAGACAGCATATGGTCTTAAGAGGGAAGCACTGAGTCATACATTGGAGAGGGTGGAGGGGCGGGTATCTTAAAAGGGGGTTCCACTGTTCTTCAGGGACAGAAGTGTCATTGCTGGGTCTGGTTCAGATCTTGCACATGTAGAAAGGATTGTTGTGGACACTCCGGATTGGCGGATTAGGGGTAAGGGGCTTGATGGAAAGTGGTGTGGTTCGGATGGGGGAGGGGGGGTGCAGCTGTACCTCTCAGAATCATGCTTATGAGCTCAGGACTGAGGTGCCAAGCCGTTCAAGGCCAAAACAGCTTATTCATAAAGAAAAGGTCAATGAGAACGTGAAAGTGAGAGCATCTTCAGACGAACGCCGGACACATGGTCGATGTGAATGCGTGAGTGTATTGTGTAAAACATTCCATCTCACACAGCATAAAATAGATCCCTGCGCCTTGAGTCCGAGTCTGGAGATACGCGCGCGATATAAGACTTCATATAATATGATAACATGCGTATGACCCGATACTTACACATTGAGTCATATATCTGTCATTGATGGAGCGGACATTCGTTTAAATACCCAAGGACCTGAAAAAAGGTGACTTAATTCAGTGCTTAAGAACGCTATGGTATATGTATATGTATGCCAGCATGATATATCTTTTACAGGATTGCGTTTGTATGTGTGTATAAATGAATATATGAGATAGATGTTTGTTATTTAAGTAAGATTGTTATCGTTTCATTTTACCGTAATAACAGAACATGACAGCAAATAGAAATGTTTGAAACAGGAATTAAAAAATATGAAATACAAAGGCCAAATAGAGCAAATCTACGTCTAATAAAAGACAGAACAAAAACAACCAATACCTTGTACTTATTTTTTGGAGTAAGTAGGTTCACAAGCAGTATCTCGATCATAATGCATGAATTTTATAATAATAAAACTATCGACTTTCACATGGAAGAATGCCACTTGTTTGATACTGATTTGTACTCTTTCAGGTTTTTACTAGTTTCGTAGTGGCAGTGGCTAAGTAAAAAAATTTAAAAAAAAACCACTTACACACAAAAACAAAACACCATCAACAACAACAGCCACACAAAAGCTTTTGCAGCTGCTTGTCCTACTTACCTTTCTGTGCATGCGTCTGAAGTGTGTGTTTGTGTGTGTGTGTGTGTTTGTGTGTGTGTGTGTGTGTGGTGTGTGTGTGTGTGTGCGTGTGTATGTGTGTGTGTGGGTTTGTGTGAGGAACGTACCAGTTACAACATAAGGGAAATAACCGTGACGTTGTTGTGTCTGAGAAATATAGAGTTTTCTCTCTTTGATATAACAATTAATCCATTATATTTGTTCTTCTTCCAAGAACCACGCCAGTAAAAGGTCCAGTGTGGAGTTTATTTTGTTGTTTTGGTGATATATAGGTACTAAATTAGTTCCTAGTGATTCAAAACTTAACCCACTCTCTTTCATACTGAGAATATCAATTGCTTTCGCTGTCTATCTCAGCCGTGTGACTGAAATTGCAACCATAGACCTATATAGGTCCCTGTTGCAACTAATAACCCTCATCTTCAAGAGAGAGAAAAATAGTCAGACAGAAACAAGGATAAGAAATTCAAGGAGGAGAAGAAAAAAAATTGGAAGATATAATAATAATAATAATAATAATAATAATAATAATAATAATAAGAAGAAGAAGAACATTTATATAGCGCTAAATCAAAAACTTTCGTTAAAAAGGCTTGCTCTAAGCGCTTGACATCTAAACTAAAACGTCATTCACACTCTTTGCAATGATGTACAAGAACTTCATGTCACACTCTTTCATTCAGATATAACAATTTTGTTTTTAATTTTCTATTTTGTTTGAACGTAATTAGTTTTGTATGATTTCATCGCGATGTGAATCATAGATATTGTTCATTTTCTGTACGTCACGTTCTAAACGAACAAACAAACAAACAAGCAACAACAAAAAAAACCAGACAAACACTGGGTGGCCGAGTGGTAAATGCACTTGCCTCGGAAGCGAGAGGTTGCGAGTTCGACCCTGGGTCAGGGCGCTAGCAATTTTCTCCCCCCTTTCCTAACCTAGGTGGTGGGTTCAAGTGCTAGTCTTTCGGATGAGACGAAAAACCGAGGTCCCTTCGTGTACACTACATTGGGGTGTGCACGTTAAAGATCCCACGATTGACAAAAGGGTCTTTCCTGGCAAAATTGTATAGGCATAGATAAAAATGTCCACCAAATACCCGTGTGACTTGGAATAAAGGCCGTGAAAGGTGAATGCTCGCCCTAATAGGCTTGAGGTTTGCTGGCCGATGTGAATGCGTGATATATTGTGTAAAAAATTCCATCTCACACGGCAGAAATTAATATGTAAAGCGCATTGAGCATATATATATGATTATGCGCTATATCAAATGTCCATTATTATTCTTATTATTATTATTATTTATCAAAATAAACATATAAACGATTCGTTCGTCCCTGATTTTTTGGGTAAAACATTCCCAGCACTCATTCCCCAACAATGATTGTAACAACAGTTCTTCTTCTTCGTTAAAGGGCTTAGACCCCCACGTTCACTCATGTTTTTAGCGCGAGTGGACTTTTACGTGTATGACCGTTTTTACCCCGCCATTCAGGCAGCCATATGCCGATTTCGGGGGAGGCATGCTGGGTATTTTCGTGTTTCTATAACCCACCGAACTCTGACATGGATTACAGGATCTTTTCCGTGCGCACTTGGTCTCGTGCTTGCGTGTACACACGAAGGGGGTTAAGTCACAAGCAGGTCTGCACATAAGTTGACCTGGGAGATCGGAAAAATCTCCACTCTTAACCCACCAAGCGGCAGCGACCGGGATTCGAACTCACGACCACCCGATTAGGAGGCCGACGTCTTACCAACACGCCACTGCGCCCGTAACAACAGTGAGACGTCTCAAAATCATGGGAACACACTCTTGCATGAAATTTCTTGTGACCAAAACTTATCTCCCTTGCCCTATCGCGAGGTTTAGTCGTCTGCGTCATGTTGTCTGTAAGAGTGTGCAAGTGCAGTTTTCAGCAAGTAAAAATCATTTGCAAGATTCCAATGAAATACAGGTGTAGTGTCTGAAGGTAAGCAAAAGGAACAGTTCCTTCGTGTTTAAAACAATATGAATTGTCACAATGTTTCAGTGCCAAGTGTGCACACAAAAAGGACTGAGTGTGTCCGTAATCCATCGATGATTTGACTTCATTAACACTGCAAAGGAGTGGTTATTTTTGTTATCCCTTTAAAGTGGAAGAAAGGGTTGTGTGTGTAGTGTGTGTGTGTGTGTGTGTGTGTGTGTGTGTGTGTGTGTGTGTGTGTGTGTGTGTGTGTGTGTGTGTGTAATGTGTGTGTGTTATTTCAGAGTCAGCTGTACCTTGCAAAAGGTCACTCCAGTCAAGTGTATAAATGAATTTGAAGAATTAAAATTTTTTGAAAATACTTGCAATTTAGCACGCTTCCCCCGGCTTACCATCTTTCTCTCTCTTTCCCTTCACGTTTCTGTTAGTTTTGTTCGCGGGGTTGGACAGTTGGGGGGGGGGGGGGTGGGGGGGGGGGGGGGGGTTACGGGGAAGAGAAGGTTCAGCTGTAAACTTAAGGTCGCACACTGTACTTTTGTCCATAAGCTGGGGCGAGAATATGACATCATTTTCAGTAATATTTAAAGGTCAGTTCGTCTACAATATAAATGTTACAGCCTTCAGTTAAAAACAATCATTTGGGGCGAGGCAGGGACGGATGAGAAGGAGTTAGGGTTGCAGCGTGAATGCATTCATACTCAAAAAACACAACGAGAACAGTGTACACGGAGACTGATACCCCCGTGTCCACAGTCAGTGCGTTCATGTATCCTTAGCGGATTATGACTTTATTCAGTTATTCTGCAGAACAGACAAATGCTGGAGAAAAACCGTTCTTTTCTGCAGCATTTCTGCATGTCATCTTTCGCCAAAGCAGCGTTTTTTTCTGCAGAAAAACATTTTACTGCAGTAAAATTGAAATCAAGAATGCTGCAGTAAAACGGTGCTGTTGTTTTACTGCAGAAAACCTGTTTACATTTTTTCTGCAGCATTTTGTACTGGCTCTTGGCGGATTATGACATTATTCAGTTATTCTGGAGAAAAACCGAAATGCTGGAGAAAAACTGTCTTTTCTGCAGCATTTCTGCATAATGTCATCTTTCGCCGAAGCAACGTTTTTTACTGCAGTAAAACAGTTTTTCTGAAGCATAATGTTTACTTGGTTTTCTGCAGCATTATTGCGATTAACTTTTTCTTCAGAATATAGTCTGTGACAGTTTTTCTGGAAAAAAACGAACGACCTTGTAAAGTAGCGTTTGTATTCGTCGCCCCCTGGTATAGTATAATAGTTTGTCCCGCAGTGTACCAATCAGAAGGCGTGTAGCATAAGGGCATTATATTCAACTTCACAATGGCGGCCGATATTCTGGATGAGTCCATCTCTCGACAGAGGGAGGCTCGCGTGCTCCAACATTATAATGAGCCAGTACAAAATGCTGCAGAAAAAGTGTAAACAGGTTTTCTGCAGGAAAACAACAGCATCGTTTTACTGCAGCATTCTTGATTTCAATTTTACTGCAGTAAAATGTTTTGCTCCAGAAAAACCCGTTGCTTCGGCGAAAGATGACATTATGCAGAAATGCTGCAGAAAAGACAGTTTTTCTCCAGCATTTCTGTTTTTCTCCAGCATTTCTGTTTTTCTGCAGAATAACTGAATAATGCCAAAATGCTGAAGAAAAAGTGTAAACAGTTTTTCTCCAGTAAAACAACATCACCGTTTTACTGCAGCATTCTTGATTTCAATTTTACTGCAGTAAAACTGTTTTACTGCAGAAAAAAACGTTGCTCTCGCGAAAGATGACATTATGCAGAAATGCTGCAGAAACAAACAGTTTTTCTCCAGCATTTCTGTTTTTCTGCAGAATAACTGAATAAAGTCATAATCCGCTAATGATATTTATGCATGGTTCTTGACATTTCTGGACAAATCCGGCTTTTTATTTCCAACACAGTTTTTCTTCTCTTCTCTTGGCAACACGTTGCAGTCGGGCTACCCTCCATTGGTGAGTACTAAATAGCA
>NC_090245.1:88705058-88720058 GCF_037325665.1 Littorina saxatilis
ACCCTCATTTTTCAATGAAATTGATTGAAATTTTGGCAAAGCAATCTTCGACGAAGGTCGGGGTTTGGTATTGCATTTCAGCTTGGTGGCTTAAAAACTAATGAGTGAGTTTGGTCATTAAAAATCGGAAACTTGTAATTAAAATTATTTTTTATTAAACGATTCAAAAACAAGTTCATCTTATTCTTCGTCATTTTCTGATTCCAAAAACATATAAATTATGTTATATTTGGATTAAAAACAAGCTCTGAAAATTAAAAATTAAAAAATTATGATCAAAATGAAATTTCCGAAATCGATTTAAAAACAATTTCATCTTATTCCTTGTCGGTTCCTGATTCCAAAAACATATAGATATGATATGTTTGGATTAAAAACACACTCATAAAGTTAAAACGAAGAGAGGTACAGAAAAGCGTGCTATGCAGCACAGCGAAACCACCACAGTGCTGAACAGGCTCGTCAGTTTCACTCCGTTTTGCACAAGCGGCGGACTACGGTCATTGTGAAAAAATGCAGTGCGTTCAGTTTCATTCTGTGAGTTCGACTGAGCTTGACTAAATGTTGTATTTTCGCCTTACGCGACTTGTTTTCTTTTCATTTGCTCTTATTTTAAAACATTATTGACACTTCAAGGGACAGGAAAGCTTTTGCGTACTTAGATCGTGTTTTATCGCATTTAGAAACCAGATCGCACAAAATTTCGATTTTCTCTTAAGAGCAAGCAGGATTTGACGGAAGTTTATCAAAACAGCTCTGCCGTGACACAAAACAACAAAGGAATTTATCTAAGCACCGTCTCCCCCTTTCTCTCTGTTTTGTGATGGATTATTGATGAGCGCGTGAATGTCATATTATACGATTATATCCTTGAAAACAAGAATTCTAAGCCGATTTTGCGAACATTATATTTCTTAACGCCGACTGAGTAACCGAGGCCTCGGGGCTGTGTACATAAGCCATAGAAGACATCCAAACATTTAGGTGCATGGTTGGAATTAAAATGTGAATGTGCAAAGAAGCTTAGTAGGAGAGAAGAACTGGGATATACTTTGTGTATGAATATGGCGGTGCTAACGGCAATTATCTGTTTTTACAACAGAAATTAAAATGTTCGTCTACGTTCAATAATTAACTGTGATCGGGAAAACCTTTTAACCATTCAGTCTACCACCCGTATTTTCACTACCGATATTGATTGTATCTAGAACAAATAGGCCGTGTTTACTGGGACATTACATGACCTAATTGTCTGGTTTTAAAAGTGCAATGATAATGTTGACTTTGGCTTATGTCGCTTCTACCCAGGTCCCGCAGTGGGGTATTCAAATACCGAAAAGGCCTTCCTCAAATAGGGAGGCACTGTGCAAAATAGGACTGCAATGACAACAAGCTTATTCTGGGCCACCGCTCTTGTTTTTGTAAAATAAACTGTTTGTGTCCATCCCAGAATGTTATTTTTTTCTGGAGCACGTTGTAGAGTTCAGGAACGAATTGAGGTTTTCTATCGATGAAGTAAGGATAATTATTCGACGAAGACCAGGAAGTATAAGATCGGAAAAATCCCACAGTTAAACTTAACTTCATTTCGGCCGTGGTAAAACGTAAAGGAAGAGTAATGTTTACAGATACTTTCTTTCTTGTGTGAACCATCTTATAAATCAGACCAACAAAAAATTTGACTTTCCAAAATCAAGATTCTGGTTAATTGTTCACTACATAGATTCGTTCAGGCCTTTACGTGCTGTGATGTAAGCATCCGTTCACTTGTATATATGTTACAGTTAATCTGTGAAACCAGGGAATACGTGTATTAACTGACGGAAAAAACCCAGTTAATTCATGTATTACCTAAAATAGTTTAGTTAATACACGTATTCCCTGGTTTCACAGATTAAATGTAACATATATACACTAACAGTCTGCGGCATAGACTATTTCGGTGCAGGTCGGGTATTGTTTTGGTGATTTGATTTCGGAACTGACATCTTTGTCAATCCGCAAACATAATTCAGCCCCCCCCCCCTCCCCGCCCCCATTTAAAAATAAAATAAAATAAATGATCAGAAAGAAAGAACAAATCCTGCATTGTAATCGTAGGTAGCACGGCGGTGGATTATGCTATGGTTTAAAGAAGAAAGGTGCTCTTATTCCCATGTCAAATTAATCCTAGACATATAATATGTGTGGTGGTTTACATGACTGTAAACCCGAGAAGAATTAACGTTTGAATCATCACAGTTACTGAAACCGAAAATCGACTGTCGCAACTCACACTACGATTTTGTATAAATTGGAGGCATTACACCGTTATGAGGAGTTTCTTGTTAGTTCTCTGCACTCACTCTTTGTTTCGAAACACAGTGGCTATTTCAGCAAGTTTACATTGGAATGCTTCAGGCAGACCCAGCGACTGTTGTGTGACCTTCGTTCCCCGCTTGCAGCGAGGGTTTTGAATATTTCAGACCGATGCGATCAAAGACAAGCAATGCATAGATCCTTAAGATTGATTGACGCCATTTCTGGGGAGAAGAAGTATTGTCCCTTTACATCGAACAGGCCATAGTATTGTTTTCTTTATTTCAGCACATATGATCGAACGAATAGCAAGGGATGAGTGGTGTTTTTACATAAATGAGTCAAATGTTGAAAGAGAGAGAGAGAGAGAGAGAGAGAGAGAGAGAGAGAGAGAGAGAGAGAGAGAGAGAGAGAGAGAGAGAGAAAGAGAGAGAGAGAGAGACACACACACATATACACACACACGCACACACGCACACACACAAGCACACACACACACACACACCGGCACACACACACACACACACGCACACACACACACAGAGACAGAATAGACATAGAGACAGAACAGACAGAGAGACAGAACAGACAGAGTGAGACAGACAGACAGACATACAGGCAGACAAAAAGCAGACACACAGACATGCAGACAGACAGACTGACAGAGACAGACATGCAGAGATTACATAATTATATAACAAGAGAAACAAACAAAACCACATGGACGTCAGACATTGAGACATTCCATCCTGTATAGCCCACAACAATCAGAAACTGGAGTTCTAAGGCCAAAAAAAAAAAATAGGTGTGGTTAAGGTAACATAGCCAAAAAAAACAAGAGGCGAAGCCTTCAAGGCTCCCGTAAGAAATCAACAAACAGTAACATAACACAAACTCACTCACTCCATAACACACACACACACAAAGACACACACACACACAGACACAGACACAGACACACACACAGACACACACACACACACGCACACACACACACACAGTTAAAACTAACGCATCATATCAACTCCATGTATAATTTTCAAAAGAAGGCAAACAGATAAAATGACTAGGGTAATAGGTTAGGTACCTGCCATGTGGGCACTTTTTCCACTGCTGTCCTCAGTCCTATACTTTTCATCAAGACTTGTCACCATGCCGAGTAGATCTAAATTCGGAAGTCTTCATGTGGCTGAGGCATATATCTGACATAGCGTCGATCTTGTTGTTGGTTAACCTCCTTTCTGAAACAAATGGCAAAATGCGATTAGTTATGATGACTACAACCTACACAAATATAAACAGTGTTTTGAAACAGAATAGTCAGGTTATACAAGCCACTTTACCTATGCAGCATGGTAACCCTACAATATGCGAAACATGTCGACTGCAGCAGCCTGGTTCTTAAAATAATTCTGACGGTCAACACAGCCAGAAATGCCAACAAAGACAAGAAAGCTGTGGCAAGGTAAGCTTACCAAACGTTACATAGCGAATCATATGATAGTGCGTAAACAGCAAACAGTAGATCTACAATCAAAGAGAGGATCGAGTCTGGAATGAAACGCGATACAGATCTAGCATTCAAAAATTGTCTTTCACGTTCAAGGAAGTTGTTGCAAAGTACTTAAGACTTACTAAATTGTACAGACAAAACCATGACAGTGCATGTTTTGAATCTGAGGAAAAAATCGTGATCATTTTGACTTTGAGAACAGATTCATTCCGTTTCCTTATATCTGCATGTTCAAGTAAATGGTGGACAGTTTTTTTCGGGCAGAGTAAACTTAACTTGAGACTCTACTGCAAGTCTTGAAATTCACATAAATCGAACCACGAGCAAAGACATCCAAACATTACAGGCACTTTAGATCAACTCATTTCACTAGAGGTGACTGCCTAGCACTGTGTTTGACATCCGTGTCTGCTGAAATAAAAAGAAATTAAAACAAAACGGATTAACAGTAGGTGACACGTTATCAGAGTGGGAGACACTAGATCTGTCTCTGAACTTACCGGGATACGGCTGCAAGATCGACACTGACTGCCGCGCTTTCGACAGCTCTTCCTCGCGTGGACATTGGAAACACGCTGTGCAGATCAAATTGTAGGAAATCTCCCTTTGGTATCTTCTTTATTTACTTTTCTGGAGCTTAGAAACCGAACAACATGAAATCGTCTTCCCCGGCGAATCGGCGAGGTGAGAACTGGACCACAATCCTTCGCGCGACCCCTGACCTGATCTTGACACCTGACCTGCCGTCTACATGCCAAACACGACACAAATCAGTCAACTGCTTGTACCCCTTCAAAACCCCCCACCACCCGTTTTCTTTGGATACACGCTTTAACTACACACATGCCGACACAATGTTGATCATTGCTTCAATAATTTGAAGATGGTGCTTGAAAATTAACCACGTGAAATGAGTATTTCGGTGTTTAGCCAAAAATGTTAAAGTTTCTACCACAGACATACACACATCCATACATACGCACGCACGCACAGACAGACAAAGTTTACCATCGCATAGGCTACACTTACGTGAGCCAAATAGGGTAGGAAGGTAGGCAATCACTTCTTTTTTTATAATTTTTTTTTCTAATGTGTAAAAATTAAACCTACTTGACAGAGAAATAAGTGTGCGACTCGAGCGCTGTCGCTTTCATTGCGTTTTCTGTACTGTTTTTTTTAAATTTTTATTTTTTTTACAAATGTAATAAAAAGTTATAGGGTCGGCCCCTAAAAGTAGGGTAGGTCGGGTTACCGTAACCACACCTATTTTTTTTTTAGGCCTAACCATTCCACAGACAATTCTCGTTGCATATAGGCTTATATAAACCGTTCGTTCCAAGTCAGGAAAGCCTTACAGTGTAATCGTGTAATCGTTACTGTTCGCCTCTATCAACCAAGAGGGCCTGCTCACGTGTTGGTTTACTGTTCTTTTGTTCGTCTTTGACAGCCGCTGAAAAGATCTTTGGGTTAGGGGCTGGCATGGAATCGCCTCCGTGCTTGCCATTTGGACGGTGTTTTGTAGCTACACAAGTGCTGCTGATCAGTATACGATATGTTTACAAAGTATGAATCGTTGTACATACATGCTTACTCATGTCAGTATATCGTTGTAAAATTGGATTGGAAATGACTACTGTATTGGAATTGCTAGTCGCTTGTACGGGAGCAGTTCCATTCTCTTGATTTTATTAAAGATAACTTCCTTGCCTTGCAAACGATATTGTAGATAAGTGTCGAATGTAACATGGGTAATAAGACTACCACTATACTTAGACGGATGAAAACTCAAGAGCGTTCGGACTTCTTGTGCAGAGTAGGACTTTTTTGGATGAATCAAGTACACGCATTGACATCAGCATCATTTCTAAATCAATTCGAAAAATAACCCGGAAAAAAAACCCGATAAAAAAAGGATAACATTAGAAATTAAAAAATCCCACTTTGCACAGAAAGTAGCCTTGTTGTAGAGATTTTGGTATGTGACTTAGAGGATGGTTCTCTAATTTCATGTTTAAAGCCTGAACTGAACTGTGTCAGTGTGCATGATAGTTTACGCGAGATGGTTTTTGTGTGTGCTTTTAACGTCCTTTCAACCTATTTGTAGCGTCGATCAAGGCAAGAAAATATCAACATAACACCTGGTTAGGACTTCTCCTGGAACAGCTCTTTTGTCTTGCATGGAGTTGCAAATCACAGACATGCATACCAAAAAGATTATTTTCGTCATCTTTGATTTCTCCAACAGTGCCTTGCATTTTTTCTGAACAAAACCATATCGTAAATAAACTGTATCGTATATTTGTCATCATCACTTTTTGAAAACATCTATTTGAATAGTCAAGGTCCTAAGTTTTTTGGGGAAAAAACGTGCGCAAGCTAACGTGCAAGTGCACCCTAACTATTTCAAATATTTGCCAAAAATCCATTATAGCTCGGATTCCTCTCAATAGAACAAAAATAAATCTGTCAAGATTCTAAAAGACCATAGAACATCCCTGCATTTGTACCAAAACCGTTTACTTGAAAATATAATTTGGTTGGTCCATATGCTACAATGTGACTTTAGCGGACCGATTTTGATGGGCGAAGTGGCGCAGTGGTAAGACGTCGGCCTCCTATATAAGTGAGTTCAAATCCCGGTCGCTGCCGCCTGGTGGGTTAAGAGTGGAGATTTTTCCGATCTCCCAGGTCAACTTATGTGCAGGCCTGGTAGTGACTTAACCCCCTTCGTGTGTACACGCAAGCACAAGACCAAGAGCGCACGGAAAAGATCCTGTAACCCATGTCGGAGTTCGGTGGGTTATGGAAACACGAAAATACCCAGCATGCCTACCCAACGAAAGCGGAGTGAAGCTGACCGTTACTCTCAGAGTAAAGTGTGGGGAACCCAAATGGTCAAGCGAGCTTACACGTCACCAGATTTTCTGGAACGCTGAAGAAGAAGAAGCGGACCAGTTTACGCGAGAAGGAAGGCATTTCTCGCAGTGCCAGGGGATCGCCAAGCACATTTCTATATAACTAACGACTCGACAGTTACTTGCTTTTTTCACACTTGATTTACAGTCGGATAGTAACGGAAGAGTACTTAACGCTGTCTGTGACTGGGTACGTAAACCCCGTGTTGTGTGTGTGTGTGTGGAACCTCCGTCTCTCAAGCGGTCTTAAATCTGTCAGGGAGATGTTTCTGTGCTTAATTGGCCCAAGAACTATAGCTGGCATGGGTGGAGACAGCGATAGTCGATAGAAATCGAATACAAAAGATTTGAGATAAAGAACTCAGAACTCAGAACTCAGAACTTTATTACACAAGGATAAAGGTTTTAGGCTCAGCCTAATCTTCCAACCTGTCCTTTCAACATTAAGTCATCAGACGACAAATCTAAAACAAAAACAAACAAAAAACAAAAGATAGCAGCAATGCATCGTTAAACGGGGCCATAAACAGACAGTTTAGTTTCAAGAAGAAGGAAGAGGGGGTCGAGGAAGTACGGATTCAGATTTACTACACATGCATATAACATGAACAACTTAAAAGCATTGCAGAAAGAGAGAGAGAGAGAGAGAGAGAGAGAGAGAGAGAGAGAGAGAGAGAGAGACAGAGACAGACAGAGACAGACAGAGACAGACAGACAGACAGACAGACAGACAGACAGAGACAAAGACAGAGAGGAGGAATGCGGGAGTGAAAGTGAAGGACTGGCTGCCGTATAGATAGTTTTGGGCACACAAGCTGAAAATGTGCTGAACGCACATCCATGCAAACCATAGAGAAAAACCTACTCTTCCCTGTGTTTCTGTCTTGTTTGTGTGGAGGGGGGGGGGGTTGGGGCGAAGGAATTAAAGCGCTATGAGTTCATCGAATCACCGCACGTTCAGGATGATTTATAGGGATGGTTTTTTTCCGATTTTTGTCTTTATGTTTTCTCCCCATAACGACCATACGTGCACATATAGACCGAACACTCGATGTGTAATAAAACCTGTTTGAAGACCAAGGCAGACAACACTTTTACAACCTTGTCTTATATATGATCTTCAATATATGAAAGCTTTTTTTTTTTTTTTTTTTAAAGGCAAACAAGACAATCCCTGTTTAACGAAAGCCATCTGCTAAACCGTATCTTACAACTTGAGGTACTGGCTGTGTAGATACGTATGTTTTCACTGGACTAGTCACAACAAAGTATATAAATATATGATCAAAATAAAACAAAACAAAACGTTGTTCTTTTCTTGCTTTCTGTCACTTGTCAGTTTTGGTATTCGTCGTTGAGGAATTCTTCCCTTCGAAACTGGATTATTATCTTGGCTTTGTGTGTCTAGGTATATGGTGAGTACATTTTTATTGTTAGCTTATTCTAGTCCTTCTCACATGCAGTCTCTCTTTTCCGCATACGTATAAGTACAACGTTATCATTTTATCAAATCAGTTCACGTTGAAACAAGATGTTTATGTATAGTCAAACCGAAGACCCCTAAATATCTCAAAATCGCCGAAGACGGACTCGAAAAGGAATTGGTTGGCGGAGCATTGGGGGTTGAGGGAGGGTTTCTGTCACACAGTGTCAGACGGGGACACGCCGAGTCTTGTATTATCAGTGAGGGTCATGGATTCTAGATCATCGTGAACAAATAAAATAACCCCAGCGAAGTCGGAGGCCCTTCACACCGAAAGTGTGTTCCCATTTACACAAACACCCGCTCTTGACATTCTCTCATAAAATCCACACATGTGGGTGCTAGAAATAAAAGGACCTTTTCTTGTTTTAAAACGATCTACATCTCTTGCACCAAAACTTTAATCTTTGGAGGTACTAGACGACAGAGTGTCTTGATCGGACTAACAAAACCCATATTATACCAGAACAGAGTAATTCATTATTCAGTGAACATAGCGGGGATATAGCTCAGTTGGTAGCGCGCTGGATTTGTATTCAGTTGGCCGCTGTCAGCGCGAGTTCGATCCCAGGTTCGGCGGAAATTTATTTCACAGAGTCAACTTTGTGTGCAGACTCTCTTCGGTGTCCGAACCACCCCCCGTGTATACTACATTGGGTGTGCACGTTAAAGATCCCACGATTGACAAAAGGGTCTTTCCTGGCAAAATTGCTTAGGCACAGTTAATAATTGTCTACCATACCCGTGTGACTTGGAATAAGGCCGTGAAAGGTAAATATGCGCCGACATGGCTGCAATCTACTGGCCGTATAAAATTTCATCTCACACGGCATCACTGCAGAGCGCCTAGAACTGTACCCACGGAATATGCGCGATATAAGCTTCATTGATTGATTGATTGATGTATTCCTTTCGTGTCGACGTTCAAGTTTTTGGTATAGACAATTGGGCTTTACTTTCTTGTTCCATTAAACGATATATTAGCGTCTTATCCCCAAACGCATGTAAATGGACACAAGACAGTGCAAGGTCCCGAAAAGCATGTTTTGCTTCTACAAACAGTACGAGTGTCAAATCGTAACGAAATTCGTAAACGAAGAGGCGGACAGGATGGCAAAGCTGGGTGCAGAAGATGAGCAAGAGAACAACCCTGTGAGCCTGACAGAGATGAAGACCATCATTAAGTCTCTGCACAGGACGCCCCAGCCACAGGACAGCTACCACCTGCTACCCAGACCACAGCAGGTGGTCATCTTCCGCCTGAGAACGGGACACAACAGACTTAACCAGCATCTCCACAAGAAGCTGCATGTTGTGCCCTCCCCCATGTGTTCCTGTGGAGAAGCAGAGCAGGACACGGCCCACATCCTACGAGACTGCAGGAACCACCAGGTGCTGAGAGAGGAAATCTGGCCAAGCAAGCTGTACGGGCCAGTGGCTGCGCTGCAGAGGACAACTAATTATATCTCAAGATCTGGACTCCAAGTGTGATCGGCGATCGAAAAGAAGAAGAAGAAGTAACGAAATTCGTGAGAAAAGCTAGAAAGGATGTCTTGGTACTTCCACAGAATTAACACCTCTCATACCGAAAAGTATACGTCGTCATAAGTGGCTTGAAAATACTGTCTTGTTCAGATAATGAGTGTTACTCTCACATCAAAACATAAATAGATAAGTGGCTTTTTTCGACAAATTGTACGCCTCTCCTATACACCGAAACGTTAATCGTCCCAAGTGGCTATAATTTATATAAAAAAGGTTCGTTCAGATAATGAGTGTACTTTTAATACTGAAACTTAAGTTGTCAAAAGTGCTGTAAAAGACTGTGTTGTTCGGATAAGGAGTGTACCTCTCATACTAAAACTTAAATCGTCACAAATGGCTAGAAAAGGGACACACTTTACGCCTCTCACATACACAGAATCGACGACCTCGTTTATATAACGAGTGTACCTTCTATAACAATGACAACTAAATCGTCACAAGTGATTAGAAAAAAACCCACCTATCTTGTTCAGACAAACTTTGAGGAAGAAAGGTTAAGCTTCACGCCCTCACGGCAAAGCCATTATAGGGGCATGTGAGACGCAGACAAACTTACATCTCTTATGCCGACACTGTTCGCCGCAAGCGGCTATAGGCAAGGAATGTACTGTTGTGGCAAACTTTATGGCGGAGTCACACCAAGACGACGCACGGCCAGCGCACTGAAAATATCGCGAAAAATTGCGATTTTGGCCAGTGCGTTGTCGTTCGCTGGGTGTGCGTCAATATGCGTTACTCGTTCGTCGAGCGCGCTAGACCAACGCTACGCATTCGTTGTCATTCGCTGTGTGCGTTGGGATTTTTTGAGCATGCACAAAAATGTGCTTCTACAAAACCGCGGTCACACAACGACGCACTGATCATTATTTTCCATTGTTGATTCATTTTCAGTGCGCTGGCCGTGCGTTGTCTTGGTGTGACTCCGCCATTACACCGACAGTTTCGGAACAGTGTCAGGTTTGTTTGCGCTCGTTTAGCTACCGTGCCAGGCTTTGGGACCAAAGAGGTGGAGATTAGAGCGGGTTTGTAGCGTCAACAATGGAGTGCGAGGTTAAGAAACGAGTGCCAAACGGCGATTACTGGAATCTATGGGATTTGGTTTATAGCAAGGGGCTGACAGTTTGCCTTGGTAGTACCGGCCGAGGAGTGGGATACAGTGGAACCCCCCCCCCCCCCCCACCCTTTTAAGACCTCACACACTCTGAGAAAATCAGGTCTTAAGAAGGAGGGGGACGGGGATGTAGCTCAGTCCGTAGCGCGCTGGATTTGTATCCAGTTGGCCGCTGTCAGCGTGAGTCCAGTTCGTCCCCACGTTCGGCGAGAGATTTATTTCTCAGAGTCAACTTTGTGTGCACACTCTCCTCGGTGTGTCCGAACACCCCCGTGTGTACACGCAAGCACAAGACCAAGTGCGCACGAAAAAGATCCTGTAATCCATGTCAGAGTTCGGTGGGTTACAGAAACACGAAAATACCCAGCATGCTTCCTCCGAAAACGGCGTATGGCTGCCTAAATGGCGGGGTAAAAAACGGCCATACACGTAACGTAAAATTCCACTCGTGCAAAAACACGAGTGTACGTGGGAGTTTCAGCCCACGAACGCAGAAGAAGAAGGAGGGAGTCTTAAAATGGGGGTACATTTATAGAGCTTATGAACAGAAAACCTGAAAAAGCAAAGTCTTGTTTGTTCGTTCATGGGCTGAAACTCCCACGGCTTTTACGTGTATGACCGTTTTTACCCCGCCATTTAGGCAGCCATACGCCGCTTTCGGAGGAAGCATGCTGGGTATTTTCGTGTTTCTATAACCCACCGAACTCTGACATGGATGACAGGATCTTTTTCGTG
The DNA here is from genome assembly GCF_037325665.1 of Littorina saxatilis. Classification (NCBI taxonomy): domain Eukaryota; kingdom Metazoa; phylum Mollusca; class Gastropoda; order Littorinimorpha; family Littorinidae; genus Littorina; species Littorina saxatilis. Next base: position 88,716,659 of record NC_090245.1, read on the forward strand.
CGCACTTGGTCTTGTGCTTGCGTGTACACACGGGGGTGTTCGGACACCGAGGAGAGTGTGCACACAAAGTTGACTCTGAGAAATAAATCTCTCGCCGAACGTGGGGACGAACTCACGCTGACAGCGGCCAACTGGATACAAATCCAGCGCGCTACTGACTGAGCTACATCCCCGCCCTGACTGAGCTACATCCCCGCGCTGACTGAGCTACATCCCCGCCCTGACTGAGCTACATCCCCGCCCTGACTGAGCTACATCCCCGCCCTGAGGCTGAGCTACATCCCCGCCCTGATTGAGCTACATCCCCGCCCTGACTGAGCTACATCCCCGCCCTGACTGAGCTACATCCCCGCCCTGACTGAGCTACATCCCCGCCCTGACTGAGCTACATCCCCGCCCTGAAAAAGCAAGGTCTGAACATGAAGAAAGTCTTACAATTGTGGGGCATTAAAAGGGGGTTCCACTGTATGACTTACACCGGTCACAGTGCATGCTTAGTATGTATTAGTTGTAATTAGTTTCTCTCCACAGTGCATGCTTCAGACATGGAGAGTAAGTTGGGTAGTAGAAATTGTGTGAAGAGGTTGTGCATATTTTACACGAATTGCAATTGACATTATTTTGATTACAGCGTACGTGGAGTCCATGAACGGTGGTTATGCAGTCCTTACACCAATTTCTATGAGCACTACAAAGCACTGCTATTGCAGCAGTAGTAGACCTATCGCAGTACATTATTGCATTACTTGCACGTGTTGCATTTACATAACTAACGAAAATACACTACTAGTAATGGCAAAGGGGTGTGCCGTATAATTATACTCTTGGCGTTTTTACGATTTTGCAGTCAGAAGTACTTTGCTTCTTGACTTACTATAAAATTATACGAGTTTCGATAATGGCTGCACACTATAGGCTGAATTACACGTTAAGTGTTAACGGTGGTGCAAGAAAGCTTTCGGTGTGACAAGGAATTTGGAGTGGGATGGGCTAAACAAAACAGGAAACTGTTATACACTTAAAACAATCAAATTGCGACCCTTGAAGTCGTAGAAAACAACTGTACTGGAAGTATATGAAAAATGGTGAAATTCGCATAGGCTTCTAATTTTATTGAAAGGTATTTCGAGTAACTCTCACTACTTGTCGCCTCATATGTAGCGCATGTTTAGGTCCCTTTATTAAACCTTGGATTGAAAGTGGCGAACAAACAGCAAATCAAAAACAAACAAAAACGGATGAACGAACATATGATCAGACATGCGCACGGACAGACTGGCGATCAAACTAACGGAAGACGGACGGACGGACAAACGAACGAACGCACACACGCAGGTATGATTCTTTGAGTCTTTGTTGCGAAGCTTCCTGCACAGGTGGCAAACAGGTGGCCATTGGACAATGGAATCTAGACCTTGATATTGAACTTTGTGCTCTCAGCATTGTTAATCTTTTGTTGCCTTGTTTGACGCTGGGAATGGTCTTCGCAGTCATGTAACCAATTTCACACTCACTGACACTGCATAGCTCGATCTATGTTTCGACGGGTGCACTAGTTACTAGCGTTATAATCACCTCTGATGGAAACCTTTCGCCTCACTGAAGGAGTCACTGAGTGTGGTTGTTTGGTTCCGGAAAGTGTTTAAAGGAAAAGTCCTTCTCCGTGTAATCGACATGGCTCATCATGTACGATTTGTTCAGATTTGTACTTGAGATAAGACTATTTCTCCACTTTGGCACGTAACCCAAAACACAAGCAATCTGTCTAGCTGCTGTCTGTGCAGCATGGGATGTTGTTGTTTGTTTGAATCATTTATTTCGTGACTGACACTAGTGTCGATCACCGAAATTGATTCTTGAAACATCCAAACTCTTCATTGAAAGCAGCATGGTGGTTGAATTTGTTTGTTTGTTTGTTTGCTTAACGCCCAGCCATATCAGGGCGGTGCTGCTTTGATATTTAACGTGCGCCACACACAAGACAGAAGTCGCAGCACAGGCTTCATGTCTCACCCAGTCACATTATTCTGACACCGGACCAACCAGTCCTAGCACTAACCCCATAATGCCAGACGCCAGGCGGAGCAGCCACTAGATTGCCAATTTTAAAGTCTTAGGTATGACCCGGCCGGGGTTCGAACCCACGACCTCCCGATCACGGGGCGGACGCCTTACCACTAGGCCAACCGTGCCGGTTACAAAGTAGTTGATTCTGGGTATGTATGCCCAAGGTACATGGTCTTAACCCCTGTACAAACCTCAACAGATTTGGCAGGGTGACCTGAATCGTTTACGCGGTATGGCTGTGCATTTGAATAGTCACTAAGTGAGTTTGTTTTGTACATATAGAAGGTTCTGTTTGATCGAAGAAGCGTTACGTATACGTAGTTAGGAACTGTGCATTATGTCCCAACATTAGTTTGTTCCCCCTAAGATTGTTAGCACGTATTATTTTTCGATATTGGACAGTCACAGTTTTCTTCATCCCATAAAAAAAGAAAAAAATTAAAAAAATGTCTTCTTCAAAAAAAGTCATATTAGTTGAGGATTTGTTTGCAAAGAAACACACCACATAATTCAATGATAACGTTATAGATTGTGTTTCCATACTTGATAGGTTAAGTCGCATTTTCTTGTATTATCTCGTCATGGGGAGGCGTGAATAATTATACCTTGGATGCATAACGAGGTTATCACAAACCCATAAACAGACTTATTTGGTTGTGACCGGAAGACTCGACTTTTCCAGCGTGTTTGTTTTTACCAATAAAATGCATGGCTCGTAAGACGGGAGAGGGGAGGGGGGAGAGGGGGGGTGATGTCTCAAGCAGAGTATATAGGAAGGGAGAGGAACACTTAGTATCGAGGGTAGCACAGACTGATGTATAATTGCTTTCCCTTTACTCCCATACATGTATGATGCATGATTGGAACTGAAAGAAACAGAACCAGTATCGATTTCTCATCAATCATTGCGTTACTGTATGCATTTCTTTGCTGCCCCCTTTGATAAATTATGATGTCAATCCTGTTGGTGTCGTAACTTTCCATTTGTGTCGTAACTGTAACGAAATGTGATACTATTTGGAAGAATTCCGTTTGCATCATAACTCAGACTGCAGGAAGTTGTTGTGGTTGTTTTTGAGTCACTTGAGAAAATGTGACTATGTAATCGGTCAGTGTTAGTCTGTCCGGCCGGCCGTCCGTAGACACCACCTTAACGTTGGACTTTTCTCGGAAACTATCAAAGCGATCGGGCTCATATTTTGTTTAGTCGTGACCTCCAATGACCTCTACACTTTAACGATGGTTTCGTTGACCTTTGACCTTTTTCAAGGTCACAGGTCAGCGTCAAAGGAAAAATTAGACATTTTATATCTTTGACAAAGTTCATCGGATG
>NC_090245.1:88727558-88730555 GCF_037325665.1 Littorina saxatilis
ACAAAACGTTACATTCTTTGATGTTCGACCCAGTGCGCACGGAAAAGATCCTGTAATCCATGTCAGAGTTCGGTGGGTTATAGAAACACGAAAATACCCAGCATGCTTCCTCCGAAAGCGGCGTATGGCTGCCTAAATGGCGGGGTAAAAACGGTCATACACGTAAAAGCCGTGGGAGTTTCAGCCCATGAACGAACAAACAAAAAAATTGATCTTCGACCCAGTGGTCTTTTAAGTTGTCAGACAGACAAGCACTTATAATACAGAAAATATACTTATTTGACAAATTGTGCAAAACCTCGCTCAGACACAAACGAGGCAATGCTTGAAAACTAGTTTAATTGGGATTATTGTTGATAACCACAATTATTGAAGAATCAAGTTGATTACTACCAATCGCGTAAGATATAAAATAGTTAATTACTATGAAATACGTCATTTGACCGTTTAATTTAAACATTACTGGACATTGTTTCAAACTCTTGATCGGTATTAAATTGGTCGTTTGACTATATATATGGCCTGGCTACTATGATCGGTCATTTAACAGTTTAATACGTCATTGGGGAGAATGACCCACGTCTTCCAATCAATCAATCAATCAATATGAGGCTTATATCGCGCGTATTCCGTGGGTACAGTTCTAAGCGCAGGGTTTTTTATTTTTTTATTTTTTGTTATTTTAATTTTTTATTTTATGCAATTTATATCGCGCACATATTCAAAGATTTATTTATGCCGTGTGAGATGGATTTTTTTTTTACACAATACATCACGCATTCACATCGGCCAGCAGATCGCAGCCATTTCGGCGCATATCCTACTTTTCACAGCCTATTATTCCAAGTCACACGGGTATTTTGGTGGACATTTTTATCTATGCCTATACAATTTTGCCAGGAAAGACCCTTTTGTCAATCGTGGGATCTTTAACGTGCACACCCCAATGTAGTGTACACGAAGGGACCTCTGTTTTTCGTCTCATGCGAAAGACTAGCACTTGAACCCACCACCTAGGTTAGGCCAAACCGTGTCGTACTGCGGATGGATGAGAAAGATGTTTTTTATTTTTTGTTTTTATTCATCTCCAATAATAGAAGCCTGAACATTTTCTAAGACACACATTTAAATGAACGCATTAGCATACATGTACTTCCTCATTAAAACAAAGCGTGATAGAACTTACTCGAATCAACTTTTTTTTTCACTTTGAAGGACTGGTAAGTAAGGGTCGTCTGTTTCTTGTATAGAATATAGTCAATTTTAGTCAAGCAGTATGTAAAAAATGTTAAGTCCTTTGTACTGGAAACTTGCATTCTCCCAGTAAGGTAATACATTGTACTACGTTGCAAGCCCCTGGAGCAAATTTTTGATTAGTGCTTTTGTGAACAAGAAACAATTGACAAGTGGCTCTATCCCATCTCCCCCCTTTCCCCGACGCGATAATTATAACCTTCGTGGTTGAAAACGACGTTAAACACCAAATAAAGAAAGTACATTGAGTCTCGAATGTCATTGTGTGCACACGTTTCGAATGCAATCCGATAGGTCGTATATAATATTGATCCTGGCGGGAGAGATTTGTAAAGGAAACTGAGAGAGACCTCATGCGAGTTCAGGTGAAATGACTGAAGTCATGCAGCCTCTTTCATGCAGGCACAAGTAGTCAGACGTTGGTGGTGTCTGTGCAGTGCGAAACGATTGGTGCTGTGACAAGTCCTGAATCTGACCCATCAGTGATCTGACGACAGCAGACTGTTAGGGTTAGGGTTGGAAATCATCAGCATGTTGGGAGCAATGTTCATGTTGTCAGCAAAGACCATCCCTATGGGCATATAGCTCATGTCCCCTCATTCTCATAGATGATGCTCTCCTTCACATGGATGCCATGTTCTTGAGAATGTAAGGCCTTTACAACAAATTACAGTCATACGTACCATCAAAAACTACCTAACCCAGGACCTTTCCTCATTTACAAAAATATTAAACGAAGGATGGTTGAGCTTCGACTGTGTCTCGTCCAACTCCAGTCCAAACTGTCTCAATCAGACAACCACCGCAATCGTGTCCCGAGCGCAAGGGTTGACCCGGAAGCGGAAGCCGCAGCGAAAACAGATCTGGTTCTCGGTGGCTCCCCCTGGCGGGTGGTGTGGTTGATTTTACAAGTTCTTTTCCTGTTGTCCCTCTTCGATCTCCACAGGGGCAATCAGGCCTGATCTTTGTTACTCCAACTGCCCGATAAATGAGATTTAATTTCCTGCCGGGGCCGGCCCGGGCTCTTTATGTCAGCCCTTTTGCCCTTAAAAATGAATAGAGGGTCGGACAAGATCGTACCCTTTCTCCCAGGTTCTGCCTCGTTTTGTGGTGACTTGCGACCTTCTCTTTCTCTCGGTGTCTCTATCTATTTGGCTGTCTCTGTATCTCTCGCTCTCTCTGCATTTCAGTCTCGTTCTCACTGTCAGTCTGTTTCTGTCTCTCTCTGTCTGTGTCTCTCTATCGCTTTGTCTCTCTCACTCCCTCCCTCCCCCCCCCTCTCTCTCTCTAACTCCCTCCCTCCTTCACCCCCCCCCCCATCTCTCTCACTCCCTCCCTCACCCCCCCCTCTCTCTCACTCCCTCCCTCACCCCCCTCTCTCTCTCTCTCTAACTCTCTCTCTCTCTCTCCCTTTTTTCTCGCTCGTTCTCTCTCTCTCTCTCTCTCTCTCTCTTTACCTCTCTCTCTCTCTCCCTTTTTTTCTCGCTCGTTTTCTCTCTCTCTCGCTATCTCCTTCTCTCTCTCTCTCTGTCTCTGTCTGTCTGTCTGTCTGTCTGTCTGTCTCTGTCTCTGTCTCTGTCTCTCTCTGTCTCTCTCTCTCTCTCTCCCTCCCTCTCTCTCTCTCTCTCCCCACCAATGACTGTCTCTATGGACAAATACCCCGAAGAGTCTTATGTCCATTTCAGACTTCGACAGAAATCAGCTTCGTCATCTGTGAATTACGGCTGACCGCATTTTCATCAT
>NC_090245.1:88730755-88738255 GCF_037325665.1 Littorina saxatilis
TGTCTTGTGTGTGGCGCACGTTAAATGTCAAAGCAGCACCGCCCTGATCTTGCCCTTCGTGGTCGGCTGGGCGTAAGCAAACAAACAAACCAAACAAACAAAATATATCTCGCCAACTAGAGTTATTACGGCTTGTTGATTTTGCCAATACAAAAGTCATTTTTTCTCACTTCATTGGTGCAAACAGTGTAATATTGTGTTGTAAAATCTATTGTTATGCGATTGTGTTATATTGTATTAAGGAGAGAGAGAGAGAGAGGAGAGAGAGAGAGAGAGAGAGAGAGAGAGAGAGAGAGAGAGATGAGAGAGAAGAGAGAGAAGAGGAGAGATGAGAGAGATAGAGAGATTTTTTCACCTCCATCAAAGTATCTCCTTTTGAATAAATATAAGTCAGGGAATACGTCTAAAAATGGCCTCCAAATTCCAGGAAATATGTATATTACCTGGATATTTTAGGGAATATATATATATTCATTGAGTGAAACAGGAATACGTATAAAATCAAATCTCTTATATTATTAAAAGCTGCATCAAAAGGTGTGCAACATTGATATCGGGACTACACAAAATAGAATGTTTATATAATGGGTGGTGGTGGATAATGCTGTCTGGATTAAAATATAAAAAGAGGTAAACAGGTGGCGAACTGTTAAGTTTCACTGACGGTTTAGTCTTCAGTGACAATGCAAATAACAAATCAGAGGTGATTCTTGCTAAACATCAAGCTTTTATATTCGTATGAATTTAGCAATGAAAACGGATTGACAATTAAGGGTAAAGAGAGAGGGGGGGGGGAGAAAGAAGGAGGGGGAGAGAGAGGGAGGGGAGAGAGGGAGGGGGGGGAGAGAGGAACGGGGAAGAGAGGCAGGGCGAGAGAGAGGGATGCGTGGGGCTGGGGGTGGGGGGGGGGGGGGGGGGGGCGTGGAGAGGAGCAGCTAGTCGTAGAGCGGTTCGACTCGCGCAGTGGCTATACATTACACGGTTCGCGTGCCATCAATTAGCACGTCGTCAAGCAGGTAACCCGCTGAGAAACCTACTGGAGAGCTAGAGAGACAGCTGGACGCATTCCTTGTTTATGGTCAGCAGATTAATGTACTGCCACACTGAGATTGAAGTCGCAGAGGGTTACATCGGACTGGGTGGCCGAGTGGTAACGCAGTTGCGCTCGGAAGCGAGAGGTTGCGAGTTCGACCCTGGGTCAGGGCGTTAGCAATTTTCTCCACCCTTTCCTAACCTAGGTGGTGGGTTCAAGTGCTAGTCTTTCGGATGAGACAAAAAACCGAGGTCCCTTCGTGTACACTACATTGGGGTGTGCACGTTAAAGATCCCACGATTGACAAAAGGGTCTTTCCTGGCAAAATTGTATAGGCATAGATAAAAATGTCCACCAAAATACCCGTGTGACTTGGAATAATAGGCCGTGAAAAGTAGGATATGCGCCGAAATGGCTGCGATCTGCTGGCCGATGTGAATGCGTGATGTATTGTGTAATAAAAATTCCATCTCACACGGCATAAATAAATCCCTGCGCCTTGAATATGTGCGCGATATAAATTGCATAAAATAAAAATAAAATAAATAAATCCCTGCGCTTAGAACTGTACCCACGGAATACGCGCGATATAAGCCTCATATTGATTGATTGATTGACATCCTCATATAGTCACAGTATACTGACACCAGTCCTAGCATGATAGAGCGGCTGTCACTATAGGTGTCTCTCTTTGTGTGTCTGTATCATATTACTTGTGATTAAAACAAAAAATGCCTGATAGGAAACAAATAGAAAAAAATGTTATGACAGAGATTCCCCTAATATTTCCGAATGTCATTTCTACAATGACGCTTTGAATAACGTCTTGATAAAAGTTGGTTGACGTGAAATGTGGCTTGAAAAAAAAGAGCATTAAAACCTTTAACGTAATGCAACAAGCAGAGAATGCAGAGAATATGGAATATTAGCTGTCATAGGGGTACGATACCAGTTAATCACGTTTAACCGAATGTTTGGAGATTCGAGAGTGGAGGGTGTCATTATTGAAGAGAGAGAGAGATGGAGAGAGAGGAGAGTTGGGAAAAGAGAGAGTGTGTGTAAGAAGGTGAGAGACAGAGGGCGATGGGGAGAGGTTGAGTGATCATATGAGGGGTGTTGTCAATATTAGAAAGATAGAGGGGGAGAGAAGGAGAGAGAGATGGGAGGGTGAAGAAAGAGAGAGAGTGTGTAAGATGCCTCCATAAGAGATGTAGCCTAGAATAAAAGCAATGTCCCTCGATGCATGTATTATTTCTCTTAACGAGTATAAAATAAGTTATGTAAGTCATTTTTCGTAGGCCTAATATGAAAACAATAATGTTGAAGTCTGAATCCAGTATCATTATTTTGAACTGTTTCGGTCTATACATGTAGTCTGCTTAAAGCAGAACGCTTCCGTGTAGCATAAATATATATCTTTCATGTTCTCTTGGGACGGGCCAGGGAATGTGTTACAAACTAACGCTTGCTTATTAGCAAGCCCAGTCAGTTCTGTACGCGAGTAGTGAAACATGATAGCGGTCAGTGGATCAGTTACCAACATTCCTACTGACATCTGGTAGTGATTTAGTCTTGATGGTGATCGGTGCTTTCCTTCGTTAGCCACTGGACTTGTCAGTTACATTTTGACGATTATCTGAGCGACCCCTTTTACAGAAAATTCAAATAGCAACCGAACCCATTCATGGAAGATCATATAGGATGTACATTAGGTCCCTAATCACGAAGACGGTCACCTAGAAACTCGCTCAAATATGTGATTTTTCTTGATACATTGTTAACTAATCTAAAAGATTGGAGTTTTCCTAACAATACACACACACACAACGTATTCGTTTTGATAACAAAAATAATGATATGGCATGTATCAATAGCCGGCATGTGATAAAGGGGTAACAAAATAATAATTAACAAGTGACCATAAGGATCCTAATACTTTCCGTTTATCATCTCGTGCTGTGGTTGTTGTTTTATTATTTAAAGTCTTCTTCATCGAAATGATAAGACATCTCGGGCTGATTGGTCCTGATATGGCTCAAAAGAGTCGGCTGGACCGAAAGCAAATATCAAGTAAAGTATCTGGGGCTGATAGAACATATAGACCCTAACGGGTGTAAAGTGAGCATATATTAAAACCCTTCCTGGCCGGATAATATGGTACCTAGGGTCACCAAAGTTCAGAGCTTCTCGGCATCGACTCCGATGAGCATGCTTCCGAATAGTGGTGTCACCAGTTTTATCAGTTTTGGAGAAAAGTGGGTGCAAACGAAAACATTTAAACCATGCCTGACGGGATAATGTTGGCACTAGGATCATCAAACTACAGAGCAAATCAATATCAATCACCACAAACTGGGGCCTTAATTTCGGAGAAAATAACTGTGTCCCTACTGGAGACAATTGAGTTTGTTTGTTTGTTTGCTTAACGCCCAGCCGACCACGAAGGGCCATATCAGGGCGGTGCTGCTTTGACATAGAACGTGCGCCACACACAAGACAGAAGTCGCAGCACAGGCTTCATGTCTCACCCAGTCACATTATTTTGACACCGGACCAACCAATCCTAGCACTAACCCCATAATGCCAGACGCCAGGCGGAGCAGCCACTAGATTGCCAATTTTAAAGTCTTAGGTATGACCCGGCCGGGGTTTGAACCCACGACCTCCCGATCACGGGGCGGACGCCTTACCACTAGGCCAACCGTGCCGGTTAGACAATTGAGTACATGTATACGAAATAGCATTTCCTGACGGGATAATTTTGAGTGACACCAGGGTCATCGATCCGCAGGACATAATTATGAGCGTTTATTCCCATGGACCTCGAGCTCATAGCCAAAATGAGTTTCAATAGCTTTACCCATTTGGGAGAAATGAGTACATATATATGTTAGTCATATTGAGAACAGACACAAGTCAAACGGGATAATTGCACTATGATCAACAAACTACTTCGTTTGAATGCAAATGTGTTGTTTGTCCCCCAGAGGGTGGACGTTTGCGTTTGTTCCGGTCAGTCTATATGTCACACAAGTCACTAAAATATCACTCACGCGAACTGTCAAGACGCAAAATAGATAAGTTGGTAAATTGCTCTCCTAACGTGACAAAACGAAAGTGTCTGAGGCAGGAGATCGAATCCCATTGGCGTCGTTAATTTAAAAAAAAAAAGCTCACAGGGTGACGCAGGGGTTTGTCGGACCTGTTCTTAGGGGTTGGGGAGGGGGGAGGTGTTGCGTTGTTGTTGTTGTTTTTTGGGGGAGAAGAACATTGCAGTTATGATAAAAAAAAAATTCTGTCAATATTTGTCCCGCGCTAATCTGTGTGAAATCGCTTACCGTTGCCAATCATAATTCATATATTAATACAGGTACTGGTAGCCTCAGTCACACGAAATTGCTAATGTCTGTGGTACTGGGCAACTTTCACGTTATTCCTTTTGCATGGGCATAGTGGAGGCCACCTCAATCAGGACTGGCTGGGACTAATGTGTTTATTTTTTTTAATTAAGTGGGTTTATTTGAACATTAAATATTTTTACCTACCGCCGGATGCCCTTAGGCACCCCTGAAGCTCGACATGCAGCCGTCCGGGATAAAACTGCCCGAGAATCCAATAAACACTTTAGACAACACAGTATCATGTCAAATCAAGTTCACTCTCAAACCTATCAAGTTATTATTGTTGTTACTTATTGGAATGGCAAACGGAACATCCATTGCCTATGGTTTTTGTAATGACATAGCTGTATTTCTCCCTGAAACTTTTGCAAATTATTAGTAGGCCAGTTGGTTAGGACACTCTTGCTTCATCACGTTCTAATCACGCACGTTCGAATCCACGCGGTGTCACTTTTTTTTCTCCCTTTCCCCTACGCTACATTACTTTTCAGGGAATGTGTGCTGTTCATTGTTATTTTATTTTACTGATACGTTTTTTATAATTTAATTCGTCATCCAGCGGGGACGTTTGCGATTGTTCCATTCCGTAAGTATGTATGTATGTCACAATATAGGAACTGCGATAAATCCTGAACGGCTAAGTATTTTTCAACCAAACTTTGTAGGTAGATGTAGACACACGATAGCCTATTGCGTGCAACATTTATATTGGATAGGTCAAAGGTCAAGGTCATTACGGGGCCCGATGGTCAAAATACATAATCAGCCATGTCTCCCAAAGTTCTGGGAATATTTCAATGAAACTTTTTTTCATTACATACTCTGAGGACGGGTCTACAAAATAGCAGTTAAAAATTACATAATCACAGCAAAAATGTTTTTCTCAGAAAATCGAGTTGAATTTTTTCTTCTTTTTTTCCCCCTGAAGTTGAAGGGACTAATGTGCTGCGTCTTCATGTTTAATTTCATTTAAAAAAAATGGTTGGCTGGTTCCAAAGTTATAAGGGTTTTAACCATCATATTTGTGGTAATCATATGACTGATAGTTATAAGGCTTCGCTGATCAGGGGAGCTAATCTACTCCACTGAATCACCATCGCTTTGAAGCTATGAATACAATAATAAATCAGTCATGATTCAGACAAGATAAGTCGACCATTGCAACAATAATAGCAATTGATAATGGTATGGATTCGCATAGACACTTTAATATCCACACCATCAGTGATTAATGAAAATCATAAAACATTTGTTACATCCCGTGAGGAGCACGAGTATTGCTAGTGATAATAATAATAAACATTTAGAATCCGAATACTTCCTAATGCAAGGAGCCCTAGTCGTTTACATAAACCGAAGATGGGGAGGTAGAACTTTTCTCTCCCTTCTTCAATGCTAGCGTTCTTGGCCAGGGCACGGTAACTTGATACCAACACGAAAAGGAACGCTGAAACCATGGTCCTGTGGCGCCGCTAACCCGTAACCGGTGGTCAGCATCTGAGCTACAGTGCTAGCTCGGCGAAGCCACGGCGAAAGGGCTACGGCTGTAACCCGATAACGGCACCGGCTGATAACAAGTTCACGCTGATATCAATGGCCTTGCTGCATTGCCAACTACCCTTCTGAGGCTCGGGCACCCCGCTGCACCAGCCTCTCCTTTCACCTCTACTTCTGGTGGCCCAATCGGAGGTTCCTCTGCTAGCCACCGATGCTCTGGTTGCTTCAACTTTACGTGATATTTGACATCCTTGACCTCTGATAACATCTAGCCTTGTGTAGAGCACTTGATCACAAAATCAGGACTATTATAATTAAGACAAGTACTATACACTTATAACTTTTTTCATATTTTTTTCTTGCTGTTTATTTTTAGTATTATCATAAAACCATTAATATTACAATTAAGTTCTCATGACCCACAATCTTGACAATAACTGAAATAATGACATCAGTGACTATGCCTTGAAGCTCTTGGACAACATTCAAGTGTGTGATATTTATACTGATATTACTGACTTGAAAAATAACTGTGAAGTAAAATGCTTATACTGTCTTAATAATTATACTGTTTAAAACGTTCGCCAGAGACGTTTCTGTTTAATTTTGGTAGCACTTATTTGAGCCTCGTGCTTTTGTGTTTCTTCATCTTGCCCTTTCTATTGTAATTCGGACTGTTGGATAAATATGTATTTAAACCAAAAGAAGGCGTACTTCTCTTTTTAACTGTCAATAGTTCGATGAAACAACGCATCAGTTCAGGCGCAGTCAAGTCCAGACAAGCCCCTGTCAGTCACTCCAGTACACGCGTTCGGAATGCACGACAAGCTTGATACGGTTAGTTAAACACTTCCCCTCCGCCTTTGGTAACTTGACACTGATAGCGCGGCGGGGAGGTAGCTCAGTTGGTAGCGCGCTGGCTTTGTAGCCAGTCGGTCGCTATCAGCGTGGGTTCGATCCCCACGTTCGGCGAGAGATTTATTTCTCGGAGTCAACTTTGTGCAGACTCTCTTCGGTGTCTGAACACCCCCGTGTGAACACATGCGCACGAAAAAGATCCCACGTTCACAGCGAAAGTCTCAGGGCTTGGAAAACACGAAGACACGCATGCATCATCTCTCGTCTCCGATTATAATGATCGTATTTCGATACTTTGACGAGACAAACCCAATGCTGGTGTGTCGAAGAAGACAGCCACAGCGGGCTTGTTCGAATCAAAGTATCACACCATAACTTCAACGTATTACCAATACCTGTCCCAATATAGACCAGTTGGTCTAAGAGGACGTTAAACCCTAAAAGTCAGTCACACTGATAGCCGAAGGCGCAGCTCCTTTGCCCAGTCCATAAAACAAGAGGCACATACAATACACGCACAGGGGTAGAGGAGACGAAATAGGTGAATAAGAATAATCAGATATGTAATAGTTTTACTGCATTATAACAAACATTTAGGTGTTAATGTTGCTATTTTAAATTAAAGCCATGCTTTTTTTTGTTTAAACTGTGGCGTCATTTTCTGGTTTTGTTTTTGTATCCGGGGTTGTAAGAATTTACATGACAAATACA
>NC_090245.1:88743255-88776124 GCF_037325665.1 Littorina saxatilis
ACACAATACATCACGCATTCACATCGGCCAGCAGATCGCAGCCATTTCGGCGCATATCCTACTTTTCACGGCCTATTATTCCAAGTCACACGGGTATTTTGATGGACATTTTTATCTATGCCTATAGAATTTTGCCAGGAAAGACCCTTTTGTCAATCGTGGGATCTTTAACGTGCACACCCCAATGTAGTGTACACGAAGGGACCTCGGTTTTTCGTCTCATCCGAAAGACTAGCACTTGAACCCACCACCTAGGTTAGGCCAAACCGTGTCATACTGCGGATGGATGAGAAAGATGTTTTTATTTTATTTTAATTCATCTCCAATAATAGAAGCCTGAATATTTTCTAAGACACACATTTAAATGAACGCATTAGCATACTGATTCTTCCTCATTAAAAACAAAGCGTGATACAACTTACTCGAATCAACTTTTTTTTCACTTTGAAGGACTGGTAAGTAAGGGTCGTCTGTTTCTTGTATAGAATATAGTCAATTTTTGTAAAGATTTTAGTCAAGCAGTATGTAAAAAATGTTAAGTCCTTTGTTCTGGAAACTTGCATTCTCCCAGTAAGGTAATACATTGTACTACGTTGCAAGCCCCTGGAGCAAATTTTTGATTAGTGCTTTTGTGAACAAGAAACAATTGACAAGTGGCTCTATCCCATCTCCCCCCTTTCCCCGTCGCGATAATTATAACCATCGTGGTTGAAAACGACGTTAAACACCAAATAAAGAAAGTACATTGAGTCTCGAATGTCATTGTGTGCACACGTTTCGAATGCAATCCGATAGGTCGTATATAATATTGATCCTGGCGGGAGAGATTTGTAAAGGAAACTGAGAGAGACCTCATGCGAGTTCAGGTGAAATGACTGAAGTCATGCAGCCTCTTTCATGCAGGCGCAAGTAGTCAGACGTTGGTGGTGTCTGTGCAGTGCGAAACGATTGGTGCTGTGACAAGTCCTGAATCTGACCCATCAGTGATCTGACGACAGCAGACTGTTAGGGTTAGGGTTGGAAATCATCAGCATGTTGGGAGCAATGTTCATGAGAAAAAATGATCTGTAAATAAGTCGTCATCTCCTGAAAGCAGATGTTATTTGGGATTTCGTTCTGTCTGCTCGACGTTGTTATAGATACTGCACTGACATGCAAGTATATCTTTCGACAATGTACCTAAATAATTATGCTGCCTTGTCCTAGCTGAATACTTTGAACGATAGACCATTTTCAGCATTATGCAAAATACAGAACTAAAGAAAAGACCATCCCTATGGGCATATAGCTCATGTCCCCTCATTCTCATAGATGATGCTCTCCTTCACATGGATGCCATGTTCTTGAGAATGTAAGGCCTTTACAACAAATTACAGTCATACGTACCATCAAAAACTACCTAACCCAGGACCTTTCCTCATTTACAAAAATATTAAACGAAGGATGGTTGAGCTTCGACTGTGTCTCGTCCAACTCCAGTCCAAACTGTCTCAATCAGACAACCACCGCAATCGTGTCCCGAGCGCAAGGGTTGACCCGGAAGCGGAAGCCGCAGCGAAAACAGATCTGGTTCTCGGTGGCTCCCCCTGGCGGGTGGTGTGGTTGATTTTACAAGTTCTTTTCCTGTTGTCCCTCTTCGATCTCCACAGGGGCAATCAGGCCTGATCTTTGTTACTCCAACTGCCCGATAAATGAGATTTAATTTCCTGCCGGGGCCGGCCCGGGCTCTTTATGTCAGCCCTTTTGCCCTTAAAAATGAATAGAGGGTCGGACAAGATCGTACCCTTTCTCCCAGGTTCTGCCTCGTTTTGTGGTGACTTGCGACCTTCTCTTTCTCTCTGTGTCTCTATCTATCTTTTGCTGTCTCTGTATCTCTCGCTCTCTCTGCATTTCAGTCTCGTTCTCACTGTCAGTCTGTTTCTGTCTCTCTCTGTCTGTGTCTCTCTATCACTTTGTCTCTCTCTCTCACTCCCTCCCTCCCTCCCTCACCCCCCCTTCTCTCTCACTCCCTCCCTCACCCCCCCTCTCTCTCTCTACCTCTCTCTCTCTCTCTCCCTTTTTTCTTGCTCGTTCTCTCTCTCTCTCTCTTTTTCTCTCTCTCTCTCTTTACCTCTCTCTCTCTCTCTCCCTTTTTTTCTCGCTCGTTTTCTCTCTCTCTAGCTATCTCTCTCTCTCGCTATCTCTCTCTCTCTGTCTGTCTGTCTGTTTGTCTCTCTGTCTCTCTCTGTCTCTCTCTCTCTCTGTCTCTCTATCTCTCTCTCTCTCCCCCCCACCAATGACTGTCTCTATGGACAAATACCCCGAAGAGTCTTATGTCCATTTCAGATTTCGACAGAAATCAGCTTCGTCATCTGTGAATTACGGCTGACCGCATTTTCATCAATGACAATGTACAAGCAGTACGTTTGGTCACAGCAAAAACAATGTCTTATAAATGCTACCCCCCACCCCCACCCCCACCCCCCCTCCCACCACCCCCACCAAAAAAATAAGAACTTAAAACAAGCAACAAGCAAACAAACCCAATACAATAGATGTGATTCACCAACGAAAGCTGTTTGCAGTGACTACAATTTCTCGAACGCATACATAGTAGGAAAAAAATTGACGTAAATGTCGAAAAGAAACTGAATCATTTTTCAGTAAAGAAGTAAGCAAACGTAATTTTGTGGGGGAAATCAAAAAACACATTGTACATTACGTTGGACCTGAGCAGGATCATGACAACTAAGTGCAAACTATCCATGAAAATAAAACACAGTTTCTAAATGAAGACCTGACGAATTCTACCTTAAAAAAAAAAAAAGAGCTCTAGGCATCAGGAAAGATTCCTTGATTGTAGAGTGAAGCAAACACAAAATAGCTTTACACCCACACACATTCGATCCTCCGTTTCTCTTATCTCTAACGCTGAATTCTGTCGTCTCTTCGCGCAACGTCGACTCATCCCCACGATCTTGGCACTTTTTTGAGAAGTGTGAAGAATGAAACCCCTAGCAGAAAAATCGTTAGGGGTCGGGTTGGGGGTTAAATAGAAACGAGCACAAAAGCCAGACCAGGGTGGTAGACGGGGGCAGCAAAGATCAAAATGGCGGGACCGGCAAAATGAAAAAAGCAACCTTTCAGAAAAAAGAGAGTGCAAATGATCGGCCTTTGCGCTGATTATGTGTCAAAACGTGACCCCTGGGTCTGACCTTCTCGGGACCTCGTTTGTAGGACTGTGTGTTTTTTGTGCTCCCGACAAACACAAAGGGGGCGAGAGGAGCAAGTGCAATATTACTTTCATGTAGATGACGCCATCTTTGATATTGGAGTTGGCCCGGGTTGGGCAAGAAAGGGGAAGTGATTGGTGTGTCTCTTGGTTGGATTAAAGGTGGCGCGCGTGTGTGTGTGTGTGTGTGTGTGTGTGTGTGTGTGTGTGTGTGTGTGTCTGTGTGTCTGTGTGTCTGTGTGTGAGTGTGTCTGCGTGTGTGTGTGTGTGTGTGTTGGTGTGTGTGTGTGTGTGTGTCATAGTTTGCGTGTGTGTGTGTGTGTGTGTGTTGGTGTGTGTGTGTGTGTGGGTGTCTGTGGGTATGTGTGCGTATGTGTGTGTGCGTGTGTGGGTGGGTGTTTGTGTGTGTCTGGGGGGGGGGGTGGGGGTAGAGGGAAAGACAGCAAGAGAGAGACAGAGCGAGAGAGAGACAAAGAGTGAGACACAGACAGTGACAGAGAGATATATAATCTGACAGACAGACAGACAGACAGACAGAGTTGTCAGTCATGAGAGATGTGTACATTTAAGCCTATTTGTCTCAAAGACTCTTGGCAGAATTTGTGTCTCCAGTAAACCTACTTGAAAGTTTGTTGTACATGTACTCATTTCGCTTTGAACTGATAAAAACTGATCTGCTACATGAAATTGAGCTCGGGACTTTGGCGTTTATATATATATGTATGCCTCCCTGCCAAACATGCAGACGCACTATATTTCTCTTTGATCGAATGCACACTTCCAAGTTTGAAGATAGTCATCTGAAGTCGAATACAGTGACTTTCATTTTTAAAAGTTTTTTCTTTGAGAAACCCCTTGCAGATTGTAGCACTCGGTCCGATTCATGCGATATCCGTTGAACTGGATATGTTCTCAGATGGATAGGTTTTTGTTTTTGTGCTTTTTTTTAACAGCAGAACTAGAACCGCGCATGCAATATCCGTGGAACTGGATGTGTTCTCAAATGGATAGGTTTTTGTTTTTATGTTTTTTTAACAGCAGAATTAGAACCGCGCAGCTATACAATGGTCTGTGCGCAAACCCTTGCTGTCAAGACAGACCGATTTCTGCAACATCTACAGGACTTGATGTGTACGTGCTTGGCAGAAGGGTTCTTCAATCTTCCTTAGTTTCATAAAACAGCATAAAAAACCGACACGGTCACGTCACGTAAAACAAGAGGCTGTCGAAAACTTGTGCCGCAATAATTTATTGCGGCTTCAGAGAGGCTGAGTCATGAACTTTCCATTATATGCTGCGTGGCGGGTAGAGGCCCCTTTCTCATTATTAGGCTATGAGAGAGCGGCCCTCAATTTATGGACGGGTTTATTTTTTGAGGAAGCCATGATGGAAGATATCATTTTCATTTCAAACCCAGCGAGGGGAGATCATCCGAGGTGTCGTCAGGGGCGATCACTTGACAGGCGAATCGAGTGTAGAATGAAAAACAGGCTGTTTTAGGGTTTGTGTTTTTTCGTGAGTTGGGTGTGTGTGTGTGTGTGTGTGTGTGTGTGTGGGTATGAGTGTGTGTGTGTGTGTGTGTGTGTGTGTGTGTGTGTGTATGAGTGTGTGTGTGTGTGTGTGTGTGTGTGTGTGTGTTGGTCCGTCTCCCAATGCACGTCAGGATCACTGTTTTTTCGTGAGATGGGGTGGGTGGGTCGGGTTCAATGTGTGTGTGTGTGTGTGTGTGTGTGTGTGTGTGTGTGTGTGTGTGTGTGTGTGTGTGTGTGTGTTGGACCGCCTCCCAATGCCGGCACGGTCAGGATCACCACAATATTCCATGGTAAAGTTGAAAATCAGTGAACTGGAGGTGGCGGGGTAGGAGCAGGAGGGGGGGGGGGATGCCGTGCCCTGAGATCAGATGAAACGTAACCTGATCACCTCTTTTCCGATTGTCGTTGGTAGTTTGTTGTAATAGCCTACCTTCTAACAAAATTTAACTCATGATTCAATTGGTGCTTCTGTCGTGTCTTTTGTTGATTTTCCATCACTGAACTTAGTCTTCCTGTCATCGTTATGGGTTGTCTGAATGCGCCATAAAGGCGGTTTGCTAGAATTGACCCTGAATAACTCTAGGCAATATTGACTCTTTATTGCCTATGCCTTCGTAAAGTCAGTATTTTGGAGCCACCGAATTCATACTCTAGTCCGATGTTCATTCTTCTTGTATCAGTTTTATCAGGCTTTGGTGTTTCAGTATCACTGCCCTGGGCACGCCAGAAGCTCACTGTAACGACGTAAAAACTGCATCATTTTCAGCAGTCCCGACCCTGGGTTGCGACTGGGTTGCGACTTGATGTCATGGAGTCACGTGACCTTAATTGCCATTTATATGCAACGCGCTTGACCTTGATTGACCTTCATTATACGCAGGCCACGTCCTCGTCCCCCTAAGTCATACGGAAGACTGCAAAAGGCACTCCGGTTACGGCCGTTGATCCTACGACCTGAAACGGCCCTCGTATGGTCCTACAGGGCTCAGGATATAGTCCCCCCTGCAACCCTCAGCACAGAATGGAACAAGTAGCTTTAAAGATTTCCCGTCTTCCGAGCAGCGGTCAGCGCCGTGATTTACTCGTGTCGGGGTGGCGAGTGTAAACGCGGCTGGCAGCCCGGGTCGACTCGCGCACGCCCGCTCCGGCCCGGGGTCCGATACCGAGTCCATCATTTTACCGCCGCGAGTCGCGCCCGACATTACGCCCTGTCCAATTTATATGCGCGTAAATTTGCCCCGCCGCGACACCCAACCTCAGTCCGGATGAGATATAAAAATGAATTCTGTCATCTCGCCCATCACTCATTCAAATTCCGGGGGAAATTTAGGACGATTGGTTAAGGCGACACGGTCGCGGGCAGGAAAATGGAATTGCTGGCGGACCCAAAGCCTAATAATCGCATCAAGTATGGCCGCCGCGAAGAGGTTTCGGTTAGCCGAGCCAAGTATGGATATTGTTATGTCGCCGGAAAGAGGGAAGCCGCGGCCCCTCACAGTCCCCGCAGGAGGAGGAGGAAGAAAGGGGGAAAGATAGAATGGGGTGAATGGAGACATTGAGGGTTAGGTATCGGGTTTGATATGGTACTGTGTCAGCGAAATGTAGCTGCTTTCAAGTCGAGTGGAACTTGCCCACAATACTGGAAATAATGTCATTTCTAGTATTCATTCGAGTCCCTTTCATTTGAGTATTAAGCCGATCTTGCAACTGAATTCAATTAGGCACGTTCTGAATTTGCCAACTGCATTGTTTACATGTAGCACGCCTATATCCTCAACGACGAAATAGTGTTTATTTTTTTTTATTATATGCTGTATGGATGACATGTGTTTAAAACAAAAAATTCAGCCGATATAGCAAGTTTGTTTTCTTTCTCAGTTGACACGACAGTTGGTGTTTGAATCTATTTACATTAAGGTCTATCACTATAAGGCCAAACAAAAATATATGTTGGTTAAGGGTAACCTGACCGACCCTATTTTTTCCCGCCGACCCTAAAATTGTTCTTTCTTTTCTTAAAAAGTTTTTGTGAAAAACCCAACTTTTGGCACATTTTGCGAACCATACCGAGACTAAGGGAAGTAACCTCCTTAAAAATCGACTACATTAAAAAAAAGAAAAAAGAAAGAAAAAGCCGACCTACCGACCCTATCTTTTTGGGTCACGTTACCCTAAACCAACATATATTTTTGTTTGGCCTAAACACGGATGACAAACCAGACTATATCAGTCTGAACCTCGCTTTGTCCAAGCACTTATTGGAGACCATACACCACATGACTTTTCTGCGATCCCAGTCAGATCCTCTTGTAAAAGTAAAATAGCTTCTAAAAATTGTAACTCATCAGATTCTTCAGAGAATTACACTGCAGTGATAGCACTAACGAAAGACAACCAAATTTGACGTTCTGTTTTGAGAATAAACTTAATGTTTGCTTTTTGGTTGACCCCGTTTGAACCCGAACGGCCCTGGTTCATACGGAAGATCATTAAGAAGCTGAAAAATAAGCCCGAAATGAAGTAGGGAAGGATCACGCCTTATGATCCATTAACCGCTACAATCACAGTGCAAGTTCCGTCCCGGACGCAACCTCAATGCCAAGAATCAAGACAGTCACGGGACATGGCTGGCTGAAAAGACCCTCGCACAATCTTCATCATGCTCATTAACCCGCTTCATTAGGCACCTTGAGAGCTGTCTCGGGGTGCACGTGTCGCGGTGTGAAACTGGCAACCACAGCCCCTCCCTGCCCCTCCCTAATCACTGACTGGGAGAATCGGGGGGAAATGATGCGAGAGGAAGTTGACGCCCCAACAGACTTTGTCTTAATTATTCGGCAAACACACCTCTCACTTTTTGTTTGAAGAGTTGCGTTTGTGCGTGCAATGTCTTTTTCGACGATGCTTTTGTTTCAGTTTTTGGCATCGTTGAATCTCTCAGAAAAAGTGAAAGTCTTTCTTTCTTTGGCTAGTGTCTTGCTGCTGCAATTGTGAATCCTTTTTGCCTTGTGTTCCACCTTATGTTGCTACCTTTTTCTTTTGATTTTCTCCTGTTTGTTACTTTTCGCTTGTTTTGCTTGATGCTAGTTCGGATCCGAAGCGAGCCATGCATTGGCAATTTCCCAGGTACAAACTGAGAGTTCGCAATACCTAGTACGCAGGTTCTTGTGCTGTCGTTTTGAAGGCAATTCAACGTTGGTTTATGTGTTGTGAGCGATTATCACAGAACGTGAGTATGGCGGGGGGGGGGGGGGGGGATGAGAGAGAGAGAAAGAGAGAGAGAGAGAGAGAGAGAGAGAGAGAGAGAGAGAGAGCGAGAGACAGACAGACAGACAGACAGACAAATAGACAGAGACAGACAGAGAGACAGACAGAGAGACAGACAGACAGACAGACAGACACACAGAGACACAGACAGACAGAGACAGAGAGAGACAGACACAGTTAAAGACAGACTAACACAAAAACACACAGACAAAGACAGACAAAAAGAGACAGAGAATACTTTAGTCAGAGGGCAGTAAGTCCACAAAGTGAGAGGCGCTCCGACAAAGACAAAGCTCCTATCCGCTCCTATTTTTTCTTTATAAGTGAGGTGCCAAAGCCTGGTGTCTGAAGCATCCGTCACGGTGTCGAGGTGATCATACCATGATGATACTTCTCCTCCTACTTCACGCGATGTTGCATGTCGCTTCATATCCCCGCCACCACGACCTCACAACTTGTCGTTTGGTCCTGGTCCTCAAGGGCTTGGGTGGGGGGTGGGCGCGTTTGAGGAGGGAGAGGGGTGGGGGGAGGAATCCCAGACCTTGTCGTTCGGCCCTGGACCTCTTAAGAGTGCAGGGTAGGTGGATATGGGGTGGGATCTCAGAACTTGTCGTTTGGGCCCGGACTTTTTTTTTTAATGTGGGGGTGTTGAGGGGAAGGGGAGGGGGGGGGGATCTCAGAACTTGTCGTGCGGCTCTGGGCCTCTAAAGTGCAGTGTAGGTTGACAGGGGTGGAGTAGAGGTGGTGAAAGAAGAGGGGAGGGGAGTCAAAACAGATTGGTGGAGAAAGAGAGGGAGAGAGAGATGGGGGGGGGGGGGGTAGAGAAGAAGGACAATCACCTATAGTTAAACAGCTTCGGGTGGAGAAGAAGATGGAGAGGGGAAGACTGACTGACTGACTATTGGGGTTATACGTCCTCTAAGGTAGCTATGACCAAAATGGGACATGATTTGACATACGCCGTTAGAGAGGGGCAGACTGAAACAGAAGAGGAGATGGGGTGGGGAGAATCAGCACCTTGGCCCGTTTAAACCAGGCGGAGGAAGTGGGGGATACAGGTTGGAGGTAGGGAGGGGGGGGGGGGGGGAGTGGAGAGAATCCGCACCTAAGAGTGAACAACTCAGGGTGGAGGGGGGAGGACAAGACGGTGGAGAGCAGAAGGACAGGGTAGGAGGCGAGAGGGGAGGATCAGCACCTCAGGGCGAACAGCTCAGGGTGTTAAACCAGGGTGGTGGATCCGTCTTGTTACAGGTCCCAAGGGACACATTTCTCTTCAACCCCTCTGCTGCCCCCTTCTCGTCATTATGGCTGCTGAAGATGATGAGGCCATTTAGGTATTTTTCCTGTCTCTCTCCCACTCTGTCTCTGTCTGTCTGTCTGTCTGTCTGTCTGTCTGTCTGTCTGTCTGTCTGTCTGTCTGTCTGTCTGTCTGTCTGTCTGTCTGTCTCTCTCTCTCTCTCTCTCTCTCTCTCTCTCTCTCTCAGGGTGGAGGGGAGCAGCTCGCCAAATGATACGAGAAGAGAAGGAGTACCTCGACAAGCTTCGCCATGGGTCACCCGTCGTCAGGAGAAAATTCGCCGATCAACTCCGAACTGCGCTACACGAAGTGTCTGTACTCCGGGATGTGACTAAATTCTACCTCGGTTGACAGCAAAGCTATTCGGTTCAGATATCGTATCGATGTTGTGGGTGTGACTCGGGACTTTTGTTCTCATCATGACATTTTGGAGAACGGTGTAAATTGCATTACACAGAACAAACGGACAATACGAACACTGACGTGGAAACTACCGTGTCGGGAAAGGGATGGAAACTGTAAATCATCCCTATGATCGGTGCATTGTTAAACGTTTCATGTTTTCGAAACTATGTGTACACCGATTTCCCTTCCCCTCCTTCCCCATTGCAAGGGGCCGATGGCCTAGCAATTACACTTTCGTATTCGTATTCGTATTCTCTCTCTCTGGTCATTTTGTTTTTGTGTATTGCTCTGTTTTTGCCATCATAATAAAAAAATAATAACATCAATAAAAAGTGTTTCTATAGAGCAGATCCCATTACTAGATCCAAGCGCTTTAAAATGTCAATCCCAATAAGGACCTAGTAGTGATGCCACCGAATATTGAGCTGCCGGAGGTTTAGGCTGAATGCTATTCGTGTTTGTGTTATTTGAAGGACGAATAGTGCGGGCACTGGGGATAGTATCAAACGTTTTAAAAATTCGACAACGAGAATACGTATACTCGATTGTAATATGGCTTTGGACTTTCTGGTTTGTCCACAGAAAATATAAATTGATGGATTTGACGATTAATGACGGTGATATTCACATTAGTACTGCTGGATACCTACCTCGAGTAGACCTTTTTCCTTGATACTGTTAGTAACATCATAGCCTTACCTCGCCTACCTTTGCCATCACACACACACACACACACACACACACACACACACACTGACACACACACACATACACACATACATAAATACACTTACAAACCTCTCACTCCACTGCCGTGGGAGGCAGACTCTCTCACACACTTCTACAGTCTGGGATGATGGACTGTCGCCTTGCGCCTCTGAGACAAGGGCCTTCGTTTTCATCTCCCAATCAAACGTGCAGTAATGCGAAAGAGATGCAAAAAAGGGGCCGGTGTTGTCTCCCTTTGGCCATAAATCGCCTGTCATAACTGGCCATTTTGATTCTGATTGCGGAGGCGAGATTTGGGGGGCTCCGGTCTTTCATTAATGCCTCTGATCTCTTTTTTCTTCCTTCCCTCTCTTTCTTGGTTCCAGAACCAGGGATAAATCCGCCCATCTCCTCTCTCATCGCGAGAAACAATGCCCTCGCTCTGCCCTTGGTCTTTTGTTGGTGTCCCCAGGAAATGGTGTAGCAGAGTTTAAGTCGTGGAGGCAGTGGTGTGACGTGGAGAAATGGTCCGTTGTGGTTTTGCTGGTGAACCGGCTGATACTAACGACAAGGGGGTGGCTTTGGTGACGGATGACCCACAGTCTTCAGAGTCTGTCGTTGTCTTTTGTTCTTGTTTCTTCTGACTCGTTTCGTTTCGTTTTTATGGTGGGTGTAATGGTACTTCTGGGTTCGCTTTGGTGTCGTTTGCAATAAAATGTTTTCCGGGGCTGTTTGTTTTTTTGGGAGGAAAATCAACCACAAGCTTATGAGAGAAAATGAAAATGTCGTTGAAGAGAGTTAAGGATTTACCTAACAATGGCGCATGGGCATAAAAACGCAGGAAGTTCTTGCAGCGGATTTATCGGATACAAAGTTATTTTCAGACCGTGAAATGCTTCTTCAAGTCGTGTTCGTGTTGTGTTTATACTATTAATTATTTTTTTAAAGGTTTGTCAATATGATTTAAAGTGCTGTTACAGCATATATTACATGTTCAACAAAATCTACCTTCTGATAGAATAAGGAAATGCCTCCTGGTCTTATAGTCATTCTCTGTGCGTGCAAAAGCATAGCAAGAAAGTTGTTGTTGATATAACCCTAAAAGTATTGATTCACAAAGTGAATAGTAATTTGTTTTTAAAGGTATTTAGGGATAATGTTCCTCTTATGACATCTGACATTTAAAATTTGAAAGCAAAACCTTTCTCCGAGTAAACCTGTGCCATTGGTCTTTTAACTCTAAGAAGCCGAAAGTTCGGCAGTCTCTGGAAGAAAAGCACCTGATAAAAAAAACAACCAGAACACTACTGCTATTGGTGACAACATATACCATTCGCGAGAAATTAATTCACAGAAAAGACTGACTCAGCAAACAGCAGCAAATGGCTTAGAACCATGCTGTTACTTTCAAAGGAGGAGGGACCGGCACGGTTGGCCTAGTGGTAAGGCGTCCGCCCCGTTATCGGGAGGTCGTGGGTTCGAACCCCGGCCGGGTCATACCTAAGACTTTAAAATTGGCAATCTAGTGGCTGCTCCGCCTGGCGTCCGGCATTATGGGGTTAGTGCTAGGACTGGTTGGTCCGGTGTCAGAATAATGTGACTGGGTGAGACAGAAAGCCTGTGCTGTGACTTCTGTCTTGTGTGTGACACACGTTATATGTCAAAGCAGCACCGCCCTGATATGGCCCTTCGTGGTCGGCTGGGCGTTAAGCAAACAAACAAACAAACAAACAAACAAACAAACAAAACAAACAAACAAAACTTTCAAAGGAGTGCGAATGTATAAGCCTAGATGGATCTGCCGTATTTTACACAATAGTTTACCCCGCGTAAAGGTTCATTATTTCTAATGCATTAACGTATTCGCCAGGATACCACATAATTATGCTAAACCCCACAGTCATGTCACGCTGAAAAAAACCTTCATGATGAAAGTTATTTGCAGTTTTAAACCTTTTGGACCTAAAACACCCAACGGTAAAGCAGCGCTGGGTTTTGTCCTTCTTTGGTAACATTCAATTTTAAACAATGTATTCCAGCTGGTCCAATCTTTTTGGTGAACTCATCTTGTGCGTGAAACTGCAACATCCCATCAGTGTCAAATTACCAAAAGGCGTGCACCGCATGCAGGCAAAATGCCTGCCGTACATTACACGGGTCATTACCTCTCGTTCCGCCTGCTCCCCGGAGCGGACCAAAATAATATCTAATCCAATCAGTCCCCAACTCCCCTGCCATCTCTTGGGGGACCAGCCACATCTCACCGCACAAGACACTGAAACAAAAATCACATCTAACCCAATACATTCTCCAGCCCCCGTTTCCCCCTAAATATCTCCCTTCAGAGACTCCAGTTACTGCCGTCGATTTCTGCCTGAGAGACCCCGATACAAAAACCAGAGTTAATCTAATACACGGTCCGGTCTTCCAGTCCAACATTTCTCCCCCTCAAAGAGTTTGAGCCTTGATCTCGCCCTGGATGTCCTCGGAACAAAAACCTGGACCGGGTTGTGAACCGGGATGAACTGGCGGCGTTCCTAATAGGATGTGACTGGCGCGAGCGACCAAAACAGCGCAGCCCAATGTTTCGAGGACCTAATTGAGTTACATGTCCAATCTTGGACGTTTCCGAGCGCATGGAGTTGGCCAACAGGGTGGATACCTTTGTCCCCCGAGGGCGCAATGGGAGAATGGACTCGATGGGGTAACCCCTCGGGGAGGGGTTGGGTGGATGCTTTTTATATCAGAGGACTTCTGCTTTTAGTCCGTATGTGTCCCGCGGTGTCTATGTTTGTAACATGAAAGGGGAGGGATGGGTTATATTTGGAGCAGATAAGTCCTACTATTAACAGCTATTGTGTTTTCAGCGTAGCAATAGGGTCCGATATTTAGACGAGACAAGTATAATGCCGACGAGTCGAAGACGAGTCGCATTATACTTGTTCGAGTCTAAATATCGGACCCTATTGCTACGCTGAAAATACCGCAGCCGGTAATTTCCGCGCATATGTAAATTCCGCGCTTGTAAAATACATGTATGCTCCGCGCAATATCGGGTTGTAACTTCCGCGCACGAATTACTGGTTCGGCTCATACAACTTGCGCGCGTGCACCGACAGGAAGGAATACGTCAAGTCCATGGCCTGGAAAAATTTGCCGGCCATGCTGTGACTTCCCCCCTCTTGTACCTTTGCTGCAGTCTCTGTGACTGTGATACCAGACACCCGAAATTTCTGTAATTTCTGTTATATAATAAGTGAACAAAATATTCTTATACGCATGGTTTAAGTCTTCATTCGTTTTTATCGACTTGTCTGTGTAATAAAGACGTGTTCAATATATAGATATACAGTGTCAGTTTTCATGGATATACAAGTGTCAGTTGTTAATGTCTCAATGTCTCACATTTGACCGAGCAAAGACACGCGCGCTAGTTTCACATCACATTTTGCTAAAACACGCGCGCATCTTACATATACACCACGCGCGGGAGTTTCACATGCGCGGAAGCTTCAAAATTGGGAAAGTGCGCGGAGTGTTCATGCACCCGAAAATACAATAGCGATTATATAGCTGTTCTGACCTTGATTTGTTGTTCCAAACTTACAAAATGACAGTTTTTGCGTCGATGCGTTGATCTCAGGTTTTGATAGCAGACGCCGTTTCTTATGCGCATTAGTTTTGCGCAGGCGCCACACTGACTTTGGAAAAAAACCTCGATTTGACAACACAGCTGTTTCATCGGGAAGTTAGCAGAAAAGGGTATGCTATCGACATCTGTAAAGCTGAAAAACATTCCCGAGAAGAATTTCAAGTTGTTAGTGTATGCTGTTGTCGATTGTTAACATCGTGTGGTACAGATGGGTAAACCGGAACCATGCGTCTTTGTTATTGCCAATATGCTTTTGGATATTGGCAAAAATGGCCGACTTCCGTAGCATTATGCTTTGATGATGATGTTGAGACCATCCAATCACAGCCCCCGAATTCCCCCACGTGTCCATCAGAATAGCTTTATTGGTGCATAATTATGTGATTTAACTTGTCAGCGATGAAGATGTGTATTTAGTTCGAAACAATCATCCACTAACAAAAAAGGAGCTGGAACAGACATGCCAGGTTCGAATTCGGGCCGGGACGGACACGGGTCAACTTTATGTGCAGACCCAGAGACGGAAGCCATGTCCCACCCCCGTGTCACCACAATGGTACTTAAAAGACCTGTCATTTTGCCATACGTGCAGATGGCTGATACCACCTAAACACGCATACACTTGTGTATCTCATCAAAAGCCGTGTGGGTGTAAAACTCAAATTATCATATAACCCATATCTTGTCCTTAAGAGGCGAAATATTTAGCCTGTAGGACAGTAAGCATTCTCTCTTTCTTTTTATAAGTCAGTATGTGTTCCTCGGTTTGTAGCATGACAGGGGAGAGATGGGTTATATTTGGAGCAGAGAAGTTCTATTATCGGTGCGTATGTGATTTGACTTGTCAGGGATGAAGATGTGTATTTATTTAGTTCGAAACAATCATCCGCTGAAAAAAAGAGCTGAAACAGACATGCCCCGAATGCTCCAAAACCAAAAATCATAGAAACAAGCGCTTCGTAGAATCATTCAGGTTTAAAAAAATAAAAATAAACAGGCCAGGTTCCATATTAATATATTTTTCTCATTTGTTGATAGCTCTTTGAGTCACACGTCCACCCATTCACAGTTGGTTTCTATCTGGGACCTCAACATGACAACAGTGGTTTACAAGGGCTATAGCTCTGAGGCACTCTAGTCAACAACGTTTACAACCTCAGCTCTACCAGAGAGCCTGCATACTATGCGGATTTGTGACTTTACTTCCACCACACCATTCCCCAGGCGGATATAAAAAGATACTAACGCTACACCGAGACCCAACCGCAAGGCAACACATCCCTTGTTATAACCCCGGCCGCCCGGGACAATAAGAAGAGGTTCCTGTGGCCATTATTCCCAATGAGATTGGGTTACTGTAGCTTTCATCACTGACAGGGCCCTCCAATATTTGCCCTGACCTGCAGCACTTCATTCTGGGCCGCAAAGGCTGGAGGACGTTTATGCAGGGGAAAGGCAGGAGAGTGTTTCAGAAGGCTCTGTAATATTGGCTATGGATCCAGAGGGTCTAGTGAGAGGCAGGCAATTGATTGAGACGTACTCGAATTTTCGTTGGCGGTAGGCGTGAGGTTGAAGCCTGCTCCAAAGCTTTGTTATATGTCTAGCTTTTCTTGGAGTGTGCCGAATATGATTGTGATGACAAGAATTTCAAGTGAAATGGTGTTTTGGTCAATCATAGTCGACTTGCGTTTGTCAAACATATACATTCTTTTAATCCCTTCGCGTGTGTGTGTGTGTGTGTGTGTGTGTGTGTGTGTGTGTGTGTGTGTGTTTTTTGTGTGTGTGCGTGTGCGTGTGTATGCGTGTGTGTGTGTGCGTGTTTGCGTGCGTGCGTGCGTGTGCGTGTGTGTGTGTGTATGCGTGCGTGCGTGCGTGCGTGCGTGCGTGCGTGTCCGTACTCAATCGGAACTCTGCAAAATCCACAGTCCGATTAGTAGATTCCATAATTATGAAGTCAGATGCTTCATTTCCAAAGCAATCTTTCTCATAAGAAAACAACTTGGGAACCAACCCCGACGTCCAGAACACAATCTACACAAAGACAGACAGGAACCGGAAGTAGTTGTAGCGGAGGGTGTCGGGAAGGGAGCAGGCAGGCAGCGCCTCTTAGCGGCAGATATAAAGTGCCAATGAGATTTGTGGTGGGTTACGCTCCGTGACCACCCCACGAGCTCAGTGTCTCGACCCCCAGCTCCATCAACTTGTATTCCGAGCGGCGCCCCGCAGATGCTGCATGCTTGCTTCTCGCAGAATTCTCCTGCTATGTGGTGTAGTTTTAAAGGTACCTTTCTTTTCCGAGTTAACCATGTGCAGATGAGAATTTGAGCTTGAGATTATAAGATGTTGCTCAGAAATACTTGTGAAACTTCATGACAAGATGCTGTAAGCTTCTTGCAGCTCCTGCATTCGTCCAGTGCCGTGTAGTTCTAGGGATACTTTGTTTCTTCAAGTATGGATACATTATGATTTCCGTCATAGATTGTGAGACCAGAACCAGTCGGCTGAAGAAGAAGACAAACATGTAGTGTACAGGGTGACCCAAAATGAGTACTCACAACTGCTACCAATGTGAATGGATTGAGTTTATTTTTAACACACATCAACGTAAGATGATAACAATTAAGTTCTGAAAGTTGGAGTCATTTCGGTTTGGTGGTCCACATGTTAGCGACGTTGAAGGATATGCTCCAAATGTCCACCGCGTTGACGGAGACACTCTTGAATGCGCCGTACAAAATTGTCCACCTGACCTTAACCCCCCCCCCCCCCCCCCGATTTCTATTTGTTGGGTTATTTGAAAGACCACGTCTATGAGCATTGAGGACAACCCCCAGACAATCATGGACTTGAAAGCTGCAATAACAACAAAGATCAGGAGGATTCCAAGGGCAGAGTGTGTCCGCGTGGTGGACAATTTTGCACGGCGCATTCAACGCGGTGGACATTTGGAGCATATCCTTCAACGTCGCTAACATGTGGACCACCCAACCGAAATGACTCCAACTTTCAGAACTTAATTGTTAGCATCTTACGTTGATGTGTGTTAAAAATAAACTCAATCCATTCACATTTGTAGCAGTTGTGAGTATTTTTATGGGTTGCACTCATTTTGGGTCACCCTGTACTGTTAGCTGACCAACTGCTGCACCCTTCTTCGGCTCCCCGAGTCGTGCAGCCGCATCATCATCATCATCATCATCATCATCATCATCATCATCATCATCATCATCATCATCATCATCATCATCATCATCATCAATATTTCCTTCGTCTGTTTTGTATAAAATGTACACTTCAATAATACATTTTCAAAACGCATTGACCAAAGAAAAGTAGCCTATTGACCAGACAAGTAAGTTCGACCTGACTATACAGTTCTGTATATATATGCTAGAAGTTCCACACCAACTCAAAAACATCCCCTTACATTGCCTTCCTTCCTCCTCCTCCGCCTTCTCCTACTCCTCTTCCTCCTCCTCCTTCTCCTTCTCATGACTGTCATTAAGGGTGCCATGTGTGTGTCAAGTCCCCAGCACGCTCATCGTGCTATCGGTATGAGGGGTGATATGAAATTTGGCGCGGCAGGCCCTCGCTCAAGGAAATGTAGTTTTTGCATGAGAGAGTCGGGGGGCTATTGGCTCGGAAGGCATGAGAGAGGGAGCTAATAACCTGCGCGTGCAGGTTCTCATATTGTATTAGCCAGACAAGTCGCACGTGAACTTCATTTTTTTAGGGTGGGGGAGGGGGTTGGGGTGGGGAGAAGGGCTGAGGAAGGACGAGGGGAGGTTAGTATGAGATTTGGAAGGGTGAGGAGAAGGGAGGGTGGATGGACGAGGTTTTGGAAATAGTAAGTTATGGAATATAGGGTGTGTGTGTGGTGGGGGGTGGTTAGAGTGAAATAGAAGGTGTTTTGGGGTAATTTCTTGGAGATGGGGAGGGGGGGGAAGAGGAGAATGGAGGGACGATGTTGGGAAAGAGTGAGTTAGTTGATACAGGAAATTGAAGTGAATGTTCTTGAAAGTGGTATCTTTGCCAGCTGCTGTCAGAAGATCCTCTTTCCCTTTGACTGTATACAACATCTTGCTAGTTGTGCTTATGAGTTCTCAAGAGGTTTGTCCGTCTTGTTGCGCGTGAAGGCAAAGAAAACTAGTCGATGTGTGCCTGCTCTGTAATAATAATATAGTCCTTGTCAATGTTGTTGTTGTTGTTGTTATCGTTGTTGTGTTTACTGTATTTCTTCACGAGGAGATGATCAAAAGACAAAATAATGTATGTTGGCAGACCCAAGCCTTTTGGGAAGTGTTTGAGTATTAACTTTATGTCGTCGTTTTGGAAGTTAGACAGCATAAGAACGTAGCCATTTATGATCTTGACCCCACTCCCACAGCTAAACGTAGGCTACGTGATATGTCTGCTTGTATCTCCCAGAACAGTCCTCAAGCAACTGCATGAACACATTTTAATCAACACCATTACAGATCTGCCCAGACGTTCCCATGGAATAATATAAGACCGGTGTAACACGAGAACATTACTCCCACGAGATTTTTACTCCGGAGTAAAAATTTCGTACGAAAATGTTACTTCCTTTACGAAAAAAGTACTCCCCCATTACACGAGAAAATTACTTCCTACGACAGGTGAGTTACGAGTAAAAATGTCGTTCAAAAATGTTACTCCCCTGACGAATAAATATCGAATAAATTACTTCACCCTAACACGAGCAATTTAACTTTCCATGCCAGGTGTACAAAGTTTTTACTCCCTTGTCCCCTGTTAGTCTTGGTGGTGGAAGGGATGGAGGGAGGGTAGCGCGACATTCGTTTGCGCGAGATCCCATACTGGCATTATCCCTTCGCCCGCATCGCATTTTCGCGTACGAGATTTTTACTGGAAGTACAAAAAATGGGGAGTAAAAATTTCGTGGAGGGAGTAATTTTCTCGTGCCTTGGGGAGTTCTTTTCTCGTACGAAAAATGTACTCGGAGTAAGAATTTTGTACGAAATTTTTACTCCGGAGTAAATTTTTCGTGGAGTAAAAATGTCGTGTTACACCGGCGTTTTACTTGGTCACATATCTATCAATAGTGTACCTGCGTGCTCAGTAGAATTAAGTTCAGTTGTTGTTTCTTCTGCGTTAAATGTGCAAGTTTCAATTACAAAATTGATTCCGGAAAATATTCCCATTCTGCACACACACAGCAGCCGCTCCTAAAACTCATTTAGTTGATTTGTGCATGTTGAAGGATGCCCTCATCCCGCGTAAAGCCATGAGGAAGTCTGTGCCTTTAACCGTTAACATTGCTTTTAAGAACATTCAAACCCTACTGCTTTTTACTTTCGTTGTTTTCGTTTTGATTATTATAACTCTGTACATGTTGTTTCCGAAAATGAGTTGAAATACCTTTTTGTTTTCTTTTTCAGAATCCGGAGAGGTGTATGTCTGGGGAAATGGAAACAGCGGACAGTAAGTACAAACGCACGCACGCACGCACGCACGCACGCACGCACGCACGCACGCACGCACGCACCTACGCACGTACGCACGCACTCACGCACAAAAATAATACCAAGTCTACAAACTAACCAACAAATAAATCAAGAAGCACCCCCAAAAAATGTTGCTCCGACATTGAACACATCACTTAGGTGCGAATTGTGCGCTATTTTGTGTGTGTGTGTGTGTGTGTGTGTGTGTGTGTGTGTGTGTGTGTGTGTGCCGTGTGTGTGTGCGCGCCGTGCGTGCGTGCATGCGTGCGTGTGTGTGTGTATGTATGTGTGTGTGTGTGTGTGTGTGTGTGTGTGTGTGTGTGTGAGAGAGAGAGAGAGGAAGAGAGAGGGAGAGAGAGAGAGACGGAGAGAGAGAGAGACGGAGGAAGAGAGAGAGAGAGAGAGAGAGAGAGAGAGAGAGAGAGAGAGAGAGAGAGAGAGAGAGAGAGAGAGAGAGAGAGAGAGAGAGAGAGAGAGAGAGAGAGAGAGAGAGAGAGAGAGAGAGAGAGGGAGAGAGAGTAGAGAGAGATAATCTCAAGCAAGCCCTATTTACTTTTGGAAGACTAATTATGCACTCGATGGGGGAAAACTGGTACTTGTGAAAATTAGATATGACATTATTTGCGAGTGTCTTCTCTGAGGCAAACCATTTCACCAAGCCCTTAACCTTAAAAGATTCATAGCACACATTTTACCGTTCTCATTCTTCCTATCCACAAAGCCGAACGACGTTTTCTCATTAAGATTTTCAAATCTCAAATTTGATAATCCTTTTCAAAACTCGGGGCCCCACAAGAAAAGAAGGGTGAAGGGACAGGCCGGTGATTGGAATCAGTGATTTACACGCAGTGTGTGGACAAGCTTTGTTTGTCCCGCCATCACAACCACAGTTGTCGCCCTTAACTCCCCCCCCCCTCCCACCAGAGGGCAGATGGCGAGGGGAAAACAGTTGGGGTTTTCGACGCAATTTAGACGATAACATCTCGCGACAATGAGCGCCCATTGAGGAGACCATTTTCTGCGACCGTAACGTCAAAAGGCGATGAGTTTTGTGAAAACAAAGGAATTTAGAACGACTCTCCCTCTCATTTGTCAGTGAGGAAGCGCCGGTCCGCGCGAGACATCGCAATCCTCAATCGAACATGAATCCTGATCAAAGGCTAGTTTGTCAGGGCCAGGAAGAGCGACGATGTTTGTCTGGCCAAGCCGAGGCAGCGGCGACAGAACCACTGATACAAACGAAACATTGGTTTCCAAAAACCTCGGTGGGATGTGGGCTGATGGTGGCAGGGAGGTGGTGAAGATAGAGAGAGAGAGAGAGAGAGAGAGAGAGAGAGAGAGAGAGAGAGAGAGAGAGATAGAGATAGAGATAGAGATAGAGATAGAGATAGAGAGAGAGAGAGAGGGAGAGAGAGCGTTGGAGTTCAAACTTACACAGAAACAGGACCCTATAGTGACTGTCTGTCTAGGCGTTTTGTCGAACTAATCTTCCCAGATTAGCTCCCCTTGATGGTGGCGCTGTTATCTGCCCCTGGCGGAAGTGACGACAAGGCTCTGGGTGTCAAGTCGGGAGAGAGACTCATTAGCTGTATGTAAACAGGCATTAGTAGCAACCAAGCCATCGTCTGGCCGATGTGTGGCGATTACGATCGACCGGCAGATGAGACATCACTGGTAGTACTGGGAGGGGATTGGGGGATGGTCAATCAGAGGTCTTCATCACGATGTCTGGCCATGGTCAGCAACATCCAGTGATGTGTCCCCATCGTTGGACCTTAGCCAGATGACGGAAAAGACAGAGTGTGAATGTGACTTGGTGAAACAGCTATGCTTGCGTTATTTCACGCATAGAAACGTATTCGCTGATTTTACTGCTTATTCGCCCACCCCCCCTCCCCTTCCCTCCCCCCTCCCCCCACCGTTTGAAAGTTGTCTAAAATTACTCCTATAGAAGTACCCAGTTTGGTTTGGGATTTAACATAGACACATCGTATTCCAATCATATCTTAAATTGGTGTCTGAACAGGTTATTCATATTTTAGGCACTTTATGAACGTAGTCATCATAAAGTAGGATGATCCTTTTACAGTTTGTTTCTTTTGTGTCGTCCTACCCCTGTGCGCGGCAAAACTGTATAGATTCCGGATTTAATTTCACAAAGTCCAACGCATTTCGTCTGCAACACGTTTGTGTACCTGCCAGCACTGGAAATATATGACGGTGGGCTGAATTTGGTCTCCGACGCAGAGGATCTGGCCGGTTTTATTGTATTATACATGTGATTAGCACTTTTACGGAACATCTTTATGTAAAGCAATGCAAGTGCGTTTCATTCATGGAACCCAAATGTTCGATCCTTAGTGTGACTTCGTCAGGTTAAATTAACCAGAACATGTATCCAAGTTGGTGTCGTAAACGTTATTGGAGTAGAAATTGGTTGGAAAGGCAATGTTGATGGTAACTGTGCAGATTTAGCCAAATATCAAATCATTTTCATCAATCTTCCTTCGCGGAAAAGAAGAAAGGTATGATTGGTCAGAGGGATTTTTCTACTGGGTCAGCACTTATTTGTTCAACAGGCATTATTGTCTCCATTTGGTCTCAATTTTGTGTGTGAAGGTTTAGGATTGTCCCATCACATGCAATGCGTTTTTACAATAAGCAAAGTTATTGTTGTGAGATACGAACACAAACAAGATCTTGCAGTACTATCCACAATATCTCGTATTACAATTTAGTTATATCCTCCGTGTCGGAGAACAAGAGTCCCCATGACCAACAGAGGCCAACAGGCTTGTCCCTGCTCAGCTGAGACTGAGTGCTAGACAGTGAGGAGAAGGTCAATCCGAGAGGGCGTCCCCCAATCTCTCATCTGATGACTTCCCGATGCTCCGGGTTAACTGTGTAATATGCCGGTGTCGTCACCGGGTGAGCCCCGACACTCGTTAACCGCCATCTTGCTCGCCAGATTCCCATCATGCTCTCGGACCTTTTCTCGCCCCGGGGCCATTGCACATCGAACAACAATTTGCTGCGGACCGCTCCACGAGATTACGATGGCCATCGGGGTCTTGCTTCACGAGAATTGGGGGATTTTGTCTTCGCCTCCTAGAGTAGGCTACTGAAGAGTTTCGGGCGGTTTTTATGTTGCCCCGGGCTTTAACTTGGGATGGAACCTTTGGAACCCTTTTCTTTTTGTCCTGCTTTGACATCAGTGAAACAATTTTTTTTGTGTAGCGGAAGGATCTGCCCTCGGGAGCGTCAGGAGTCGTTGGGGGGCGAAGGAGGTTAGGCCTGCAGTAAATTGTTGACGTCGATAGGATGGCTTTTTCTGCCCCCGTAGGTTATTGCATTCGCTTTTAGCTCGCTGATGGAAACAAGCTTGTGAGTGGGAAATAACCTCCTGCAGTTTTTCTTTGTTGCGTTGAAGGCCACAGGGCTAAAATCAGGGCAACAAGTTATTACAGTGCACGTTCATAAAAGAGAGCAGGCGAGGAAAACCTAAGAAGAGAAAAACGTAGAATGCGTGTTTGGTGAGAAAGGGAAATGTGGAGGGCTGATACAGGTCAATAATCTCTAACAGAACTTTTTCGAGGCTTTTTAAGTTTTCAAGATTTATTGGAAATGTGGAACACCCGGAGGAAATAAAAAGAAAGCACGCCTTAACTATGTTCTTTCAGCGGTCATGATTGCGGATTACAAAATCAAGTGTAAAGGCGTACGTAGAATATACAGCTTCATATTAAGCTTTATTTGCATCTCTCTTTAATCTTCTGATTACTTTTCTGCCTCTCCACCAGCTTTCAATTACCCAGTTTTGACATCCCATATGTTGAATATTAACACAAAATAATAACCCTGCGTATCTGTATCTATCTTTATATCAGTGTTCTTCATTTGTTATATGTGACCCTCCACCACGGAATGAGTCGCATGTCACCTTTGCATGATTTTCATAGTTTAACATTTTCCTAATGAGTATTTTATGCTCTATCCAGTGGTGAAAACCGTTTTAGAAAAGAGCGAAAACTGTTTGAGTTATAAGCCTGTGACTAAGGTGACCCTCACACTGTTACCAGACACTCCCCGGACTTATATTAAGCCTAGCGCAGAACTGCACGAGGTGACATGCGACTCATTTCGTGGTGGAGGGTCACATTATTCCTATGTTAATATCTTTTAAGCATTTAGTTTTCAGGAGAGCAACAGTTACTCTTGTGTTCGACTTATAGTGTCCGAAACAACATAAACAATTTAATTTAACAGAACCAGGATCTTTTTATATTAAATAACCTCTAAATAACGGCAAATCCATTCATGTTTCATATGGCTGGCTGATAAAAACAAACCAAAACCGTTCTGCCGAAGAAACAACGTTGGCACAATACCGAATTTAATTCTGATTCGCGTGTTTACTTCAACCTATATATCTGACCTTATTGTCTGCGGATACTAATTTTGTTCTCCAATTTTGGAGAGAAAAAAACCCTCCAGTTGCATTCACAAACTCACATAGAGACCCAGACACACAGAATCCCTGGTTTAGTCTCTCTCTCTCTCTCTCTCTCTCTCTCTCTCTCTCTCTCTCTCTCTCTCTCTCTCTCTCTCTCTCTCTCTCTCTCTCTCTCTCTCTCTCTCTCTCTCTCTCTCTCTCTCTCTCTCTCTCTCTCTCTCTCTCTCTCTCTCTCTCTCTCTCTCTCTCTTTCTGTGTGTGTGGGACTTGTTGTAAGATGAAGCTTTCCCTAAAACCGTTAACCTTTTGTAATAAAGTTCTATATATTTATACCGACACACTTTTGTTCTTGCCTTACCAGGTTAGGTTGCGGGGATCAGCAGCCCCGATGGCAGCCCACGGCCATGACTCTGTCTATTCCCAAAGGGTCGAGGGTTCGAACCTGTGCCTGTGGGAGCCGCCACACCATGCTGCTACTGGACAACGGCCACGTGTACTCCGTCGGCAACAACTTCTACGCCCAGCTCGGCTACAACTTCAGAGAGAAGAACTATAAAGAGAACCAGGTGGGTATATACGTTTTGTTGTTAGGGCAACGTCACAAGAACTTGAAAATCCAGGGCGCTGTGAATATTGAGTAAGATTAACAAGTGAGTGACCATCACCAATAAAAAAAAGCCGGCAACGAGCAAATACAAAATAAGTTTTAAAAAAACCAAAAAAACACAGCAGAACAAGACAAAATAAAACAAGACAGAGCGAGAGAATTATAGAGAGAGGGAGGGAGGGACGGAGGGAGGGAGAGAGAGAGAGAGAGAGAGAGAGAGAGAGAGAGAGAGACACAGAGACACAGAGAGAGAGAGAGAGATATAGAGACAGAGAGAGAGACACAGAGAGAGACACAGAGAGAGACACAGAGAGCGAAAAAAGAAAGAGAGAGAGAGAGTGAGAGAGAGAGAGCGAAAAGAGAGAGAGAGAGAGAGAGAGAGAGAGAGAGACACACAGACTGACGGACAGACTGACGGACAGAGTGGTAACGCCGGAAAGAGACAGATAATCAGCATGACACAAAAGACAAAGAGGAGGTGGGGGTGTTGGAATAAAGCCCCTAGTACACTGTCTTCAACATCCAGAAACAACGCATTATTTTGAGAAAAAGCTGCAGGGTGGTGTTTTAGACAGAGCTTATATAATAAGAGGAAAAAAGTGGGAACACACGGGTGCTGACGTTTGGTGTCGGTAGTCGGCGACTCTCCCAAACCTATTTCAAAACTCGGAAAACTTTGCCGTCAATTTTTCAGAACTGTCGAAGTTTTGCATGGTAGGGGAAAGGAAACGCTAAATAGGGACTGTGGGGAAAAAATTGGAACTCCAAAAATGTAACCATTTCGGCAGACTTTTATTTTGTGGTAGTTGCTTTTTTATGCATAATTATTTGCAGCTGGAAAACAATCTTAAAACAACATCGCTAAATATTCTAAACGCTCATCCAGAAAAGGTGCAGGAGGATAGAGTTGGACAGCGCAATGGACGAATGAACTAATGCACTAAACATAAAGGAGAGAAATTGTGTTTAAGGCCTAAAAAAAAATAGGTGTGGTTACGGTAACCCGACCTACCCTATTTTTAGGGGCCGACCCTATAACTTTTTATTACATTTGTCAACAACAACAAAGAAGAAAAAAAGAAAACGAGTGCAGAAAACGCAATGAAAGCGAAAGCGCTCGAGTCGCACACTTATTTCCCTGTCAAGTAGGTTTAATTTGTACACATTAGAAAAAAAAGTTTTAAAAAAAAAGTGATTGCCTACCTTCCTACCCTATTTGTTTTGGCTATGTTACCGTAACCACACCTTTTTTTTTTTTGGCCTAACCGGGTAATGTAGAAAATTGTGTGTGGAGAATACGTCAGTATTTTCCTCAACGGAGTGTGCAAAATATTACAAGAGGAATGGAAGTGGGACACAGAATTACATACATTTAGAAACAAAGAGACAGAGCCAACGTTCCAGCATTCAGAATAAAAAAAACAAGAAAGGTATGTTGTTGGAACGTTTAATTATTGACAAATCAAAACGTTGCTTTTACGTTTGTGAAAGTAACATTTTGTTTTGTCAACAATTAAACGTTCCAGAAATACGTAACTAAATTCCAACTAAAGCATTGCCATTGACTAGCGCGAAGGAGGAATAGTTTGGAGGCGTGTTTATAAGTTCCTCGATGTATGGCACGTTAAGTTGATTTTTATCTTTTTTTCTGTCTTTCGTTCTTTCTTTCTTTCTTTCTTTCTTTCTTTATCTTTTTGTTTTGCACAATGAAGTGATGCGAAGATATGTCCAGAAGACCGAAACAGGATCAGAAGCAATCAGTGTTTGAAAAAGGAATGAATAAACAAATACACAAACTTTCGACAGCATTTAGAGTTCATATGGGATACAGAAGTAACTCCGTTTATATAACAACAAAAATGACAACAACAAAAACGGTGTGTTATCATAGCTATTTGATTTGGAAAAAATTTTCAGAAAATACAAGAGGACACGAAATACTTAGAATAAAACACAGAAAACAGAAAGTAGAAGTAGAAGGAAGCACCAAATAAATAAATCAAGACAGGCTAGAAAACAATGGCAAAATACTCGAGAGAAGTAGGCTCTACGATATTTTACAATGGATGATGTCAGATCAGATGATAAGTCAATGTATGAAAATCACAAAGTACCGTAAATATTTTGCACGACCGATTGAAACAAGCAGGACACTGACATGTCCAGAAAAATTCGGGAGAGAGCAGCAAAATATTCCGCGCGAGACAGAGAAATGAATGAATGGATTCGCCGTGTGTCTGACCCTGTGTTATCATCATTGGCACTGATCGATGGCCAAGGGCCGTAACCTTGTCCCCTTGCAGAGCGAATAGATTACCTCCCTTACACTGCTTCACGTCCAAGTGCGATGCGGCCGAGCTTGAATTGAGCTTGGTTCTCAGTGAGTGAGAGATAGGGAGGGGGGAGAGAGCGAGAGAGAGAGAGAGCGAGAGAGAGAGGGGGGGGGGGAGAGAGAGAGAGAGAGAGAGAGAGAGAGAGAGCGCGCGCGCAATAGAACAAACCGTGTTTTGTTATCCTTTTAAAGACGTATGGAGTCCTGAAGATAAGCCTGTAAACATACTCATTCCATCTGCAAGCAACTTTCCGGCTTGGAACTAAATTATCACTTGAAACATTCCCCAACGCTTCACTAGCATCATAATGTGTGTGGTGTATGTGTGTGTGTCTGTGTGTTTGTCTGTGTGTGTCTGTGTCTGTGTGTGTCTGTATCAGTCTGTGTGTGTGTGTGTGTGTGTGTGTAGGTGCGTGCGTGCGTGCGTGCGTGCTTGCATGCGTGCGTGCGTGTGTGTGTGTGTGTGTCTGTCGTGTGTGTTCGTGCGTGTGTGTGTGTGTGTGATGACGTGTCTGTGTTTGTCACGTTGCGTGTGTGTGTTAGTGTGTGAATGGTGGCTAATATTCTTCACGCTGGCCTAGTCACGGAGTACAGAAGAAGAATACAGAGAAGGGCAATTTTGTCTGACACCGCGTAACTTCTGGCCACTGTACGGAATACATGATTTCACACACCGCCTGCCGCCATAGTCGAGTATCGATTGCTTTTCTTGCTTTGAATTGTGGCATAGTTAGTCTGGGAGTCGGAGGTGTCTCAAAAGAATCTATAGTCAATGTGAGTTTGTTGTTCTATCGTTGAGTCTTTGAGGACACCTGCAATTTCTGTGTTCACTTCGTTCAATA
Organism: Littorina saxatilis; assembly: GCF_037325665.1. Classification (NCBI taxonomy): domain Eukaryota; kingdom Metazoa; phylum Mollusca; class Gastropoda; order Littorinimorpha; family Littorinidae; genus Littorina; species Littorina saxatilis. The sequence continues at coordinate 88,771,051 of NC_090245.1, forward strand.
GAATTTAAAAAAATTGTCTATTTTGTCTGGGTCTTAAATGTTTCATGATAATAAAGCTTTCCAACGAGAGAGAGAGAGAGAGAGAGAGAGAGAGAGAGAGAGAGAGAGAGAGAGAGAGAGAGAGAGAGAGAGAGAGAGAGAGAGAGGGAGGGAGAGGGAGAGAGAGAGGGTGAGCGTGTCGTCTACGTCCGGTAGAGAAACGGGGGGAAAACCACAAACGGAAGTTTAAACAAAATATTTAAAGAAAGAAAGAACGAGAGAAAGAAAGAAACCATAAAAGTAGATTAAAATTTAAATTCAAAACAAGAAATTCGAACGATTGCTTCCTGACGACGTTTCTCAGCCATCAACCCCGATGACGATACACGTTGACATCAACATTATTGCTGAACTTAGGGATTGTGTTCAGATTGTTTGTTTAGTGGTAGGTTGATCCTCGAAAAATGTTGGCAATTTTCAGCAGTACTTAATGTCACCTCTCCACCAATTGAAAAAAGCGCTGCGCTGTAGTTGTGCCGAGACTGATGACGGCAAATATTTCTACGATTTGAAATACGTCAGTTTTGGCGGTTTACCCATTGCCTGCCAACGTCAAACGACATCCTTGCTGTCATCAAAATCCTGATGGCAAGAAAAATGGAGGATAGCAGTAACTGATGCCACTGGGACGGCGACAATGATGCGGAAGAAGCCAACAGTACCAGTGTTGGTTATACTGTACTTATTAGTAATGTTGACGAGATCGACTACCACTTGAACTCTTTGTGATATATTTCAGATTCGCCCTCAGTTTCTGGAGTTTTTGAGACATCGCCAGGTCCGGCAAGTGGCGTGTGGCGACAAACACTCCGTGTTTCTCTTTGACCAGGGGGCAGTGGCTGTCGTGGGGTGAGTAACAGATTTAAATAGTACTTGATGCTCTACTGGCTGACAGTCCTCAGTAGACCAACCCGCCCGGTCGCACGCATTCATAAACGCATGCGTGCCGTCATTGACATCGTTGTTGTCGTCATCGCTGCCGTTGTAGTTCTCCTCCTCTTCATTCTAGTTCTAATCAAAGATCATCTTCGAAGCAGTCGAATATGCTTGTTTTAATCTTCATTATCACCAACTGGTCAAGGATGAAGTATTTACGATGCCACCTTCACCCTCCCACTCCCCCTTTAACTCCCGCCCCCCCCCCCTCCCCTCCCCCATCCCCTCTCGGCACTTAGCCTACTTCTATACAAAACACTTTAGCCCTTGGAAAATAGATACGATTCTTTCATGTTGAAACCCCTTCCCCCTACACACATACAGACATACAGACAGACAGACAGACAGCTAGTCAAACAGACAGACAGACAGACTGACAAAAAGACAACAAGACAAACAGACCAAACACACACACACACGCACACACAAATACACACACGCACACGCACACTGACACACACAAACTGACACGCGCACCCTCAACCTCAACCCCACATCGACACTCCCGCACTACCACACCCCCTTGAACACACACACACTCACACACACACACATCACACACACACTCACTCACACTCACACACACACTGACACACACACTGACTCACACACACACACACCACATACACACACACACTCACACACACCACACACACTCACACACACACACCACACACACACACTCACAGACACACACCACACACAGACACACACACCACACACACACCGACACACACACACACTCACACACACACACACACCACACACACATGTTTTCCCCCTGTTCGCAGGAACAACGCTCACGGACAGATCGGAGATGGGAGCCGCGGTGAGTCAGCGGTACCAAAAGCTGTGGATATGGAACAGACTGTGATCTACATAACATGCGGCCCCAACCATAACCTGGCTATTACGGGTAAGGAGACAGTAAACGCAGTGAAAAAATAAAGAATGTTAAACAAGTAAATCCGAGCCTCTTTCTCTGCTCAAAGTCACTGTTTTTGGTAATAAATCGAGTCATTGCTTCTGGTAATAAATACACACACACACACACACACACGCACACACACACATGCGAACGTCCGCGCGCGCGCATGTGTGTTTGAGAGAGAGAGAGAGAGAGAGAGAGAGAGAGAGAGAGAGAGAGAGAGAGAGAGAGAGACAGAGAGAGAGAGACAGAGAGAGAGCCTCGGAGAGAGAGAGAGACAGAGAGAGAGACAGAGAGAGACAGAGAGAGAGAGAGAGAGAGACAAAGAGAGAGATATGTCCGCTTCCTCCCCGACCCCCGACCCGTCCCCACCCAACACATTCTCCACCTTGAACTTTTTCTTTCCTCTCACCTTTCTTTTTCTCCCTCCATCGACGCTCGTGCAATTAGCGAACGCGTCGCAATCGATCACAGGTAGCAGTCGGCAGACACCGCCGTAATGACAGCGCACCTCTCCAGAGGTTGTTCCAGAACACCTTCACGACACATCGGCCTCTCCAGAGGTGCTTAACAGGGCAGCTCGAGTTGTTGTTCCTGCCGCTCTTTTGCACCTGCGCCACTTAGCAAGATCAGTCGAGTGACATTTGCCTCCCCTTGTCTTGTCTCCCTTGAGGAAAATCTTGTCAGTAGTGGAAGTCCTGCCTGGTGCTGTTGTTGTCTGGTTTCTGTAGTTGCCAGGTCTTTTATTCATCTCGATTCGTCTTGTATTAAACGTTATTGTTTGTATAGATAAGTTGATGTAGGTGTTTGTTCTTGAAATCAAAATAAATCATTATTAGCGAACGATCCATTCACAAAATGGCCAAACGTGTCTTTGTAAATAAGTTGATGTCGGTGTTGTTCTTGAAATAACAAAAATCGGAATTAGAAACCGATTCAATCACAAAGTATACAGCCATGTCTCTGTGCAAATACGAAGGAGACCAGACCTGGATTAATTGCAAGGACAACACCTAACGTTTATCCATTGGGGACAACCACAACTGTTTGACCATTGAAGACAACTATTAAATTAGTCGTGGGCTTGTTGCTTGCTAAAATGAAATAATTTTGTTTTGTGGTAAGCATATAGGCCTAATGAACGGATAAAACGCTGTTTAAACCAAACATTACTTTAAAAGGGCTTGCAGTGCCAGTCTGAGATTTCTGTGTTGCAACTACATCTACCAGGCGCATGCTTTTTTGCGTGTTTGTTGTCGAGAAAAGCATTGTTGCTATCTTTGTCCACACCTTTGCCCATTTAATACAAATAGAGAGAGAACACTATTTAAACCTCTCGTTTGGGGATCTGTGCGGCAGGTACATCATCTTCCAGGAACTTGCTTTCTTCAGGTGCTTGACGAATAGAGCATTTTTGATGTCTTTGTCCACCAGAGCCCCCTGTTGTCCAGAAACTGAAGGGAATCTTGTAGTTATTTCCGAGTGGTTATGATCAAGGTTTCTTCCTGCAGAAGCCATCACTGTCTGAAGTGGATGTGTGCACATCTTTGTTTTCTTTCAGAACATGTCACTGTCAGCTTTCTGTCCATGCTTTTGACGACAATGTGATGGTTTAGTACGCTGACAATCAGCTGTGTTCAGTGGGAGTATTTTTGCACTTATATGCACTTACGGGAGTCCCTTTCTTGAATGGATAAATATATAAAAAGAGACCCTAAAGGGAAAGATAAACGATAAACCAAATAAGCAATAAAAGGTTGAATGGCAAGAGAAGGAGAGAGAGAGAGAGAGAGAGAGAGAGAGAGAGAGAGAGAGAGAGAGAGAGAGAGAGAGAGAGAGAGAGAGAGAGAGAGAGAGAGAGAGAGAGAGAGAGAGAGAGAGAGAGAAAGAGAGAGTCTGTCTCGTCGTTCGTCGCGGTGTCGATCCAAAATGCTTCTCAACGGTTATTGCGTTTACATGCGGCCGGGGAGGAGGGAGGGGGAAGGGTGGGGGGGGGGGATTTGTCAATTAATTCCTTATTTCAAATAAAAGTAGCGACAAAAAGCGCAAACTAATAAAAAAAAGTAGATCGATGTTGGTTGTGTGTATCGGGATCAAAAGTTGTGCTCTGTCCCAGATAGGAACAAACAGAGAGAGAGAGAGAGAGAGAGAGAGAGAGAGAGAGAGAGAGAGAGAGAGAGAGAGAGAGAGAGAGAGAGAGAGAGAGAGAGAGATAGATAGATAGGGTGCGTGGAGAGAGAAGAGAGAGTGAGAGAGAGAGAGGGATAGAAAGAGGGGGGAGAGAGAGAGAGGGAGAGAGAGAACTTCTCGAGAGAGAGAGAGAGGGAGAGACACACACACACACACACACACACACACACACACACACACACACACACACACACACAGAAAGAGAGAGACAGATCAAGTAACAAAGATCAAAAGTGTCGCCGTTGTCCGTTGAAAGGTTTGAACTTGTTGACCCAGGGTTAAGAGAACGGGGAATAGAATGTAAGTACAATTGATGGAATGGCCGGGTTTGTTTGCCGCCTCGGCTTTGTAACAAGATATTTCCATCATACCCCTTTCACACACATACCCTCAGGAGTCGTACACCGTTTAATTTCTCTGTCTTTTTCATCCTTTTGCTGTTTGTACAATTGGATTTTTTGGAACCTGCCATCAAGTGTATAGGAGCTCTTTTCCTCAGGATAAACGACAAACCAGTAAATAATCTGTTTGGCCCCGCTGCCGCTGACTTATGAGCCGGGCGTTTCAGCTATTTCACATACATGGGAAGCGCTCGTGCAATATGTTTCATCTGGATGACTTCTTTGTTTTTAAGCGTAGAAGCCGCATATTGTACTTGGTTGTTGTTCTGTATTCAGTTAACATATAAACATTCAAAACCCATTTCTAGCTGATTATAGCTGCGCTAGACACTTAGCAAAAAATAAAACCAGATATTTGAGCAACTCATCCATACTTATGTTGGGCCTGCGAGAACTTAAACGGTTCTGGAGAATGGAATCTCTACTTTGTGGTAAATTCAAAGAGATATAATTCCAGGTATGTGTTAACGTCGTAGCCGCTACACAACCGCGCGCTATTTTTGCGATAGCCTACCTGATCTGTGTAACCTTTGATTGGCCGCAGAGACCGAGATGGCAAATGTCAATAATCATTTAATTT
>NC_090245.1:88776324-88801324 GCF_037325665.1 Littorina saxatilis
TCTCTCTCCTCTTTCTCTCCTCTCTCTCTCTCCTCTCTCTCTCTCTCCTCTCTCTCTCTCTCTCCTCTCTCTCTCTCTTTCTCTCTCTCCCTCTCTCTCTCTCTTCTCTCTCTCTCTCTGTCTCTCTTTCTCTCCGTCTCTCTCTCTCTCTCCGTTTCTCTCTCTCTCTCTCTCTCCTCTCTCTCTCTCTCCTCTCTCTCTCTCTCTCCTCTCTCTCTCTCTTTCTCTCTCTCCCTCTCTCTCTCTCTTCTCTCTCTCTCTCTCTTTCTCTCCGTTTCTCTCTTTCTCTCCGTTTCTCTCTCTCTCTCTCTCTCTCTCTCTCTCTCTCTCTCTATGTGTACTTCCCCTAAACACAAAGCACACCCCCATCCCCCAGTTGCCCACTTCCCCCCCCCCCCCACACACACACGCGCCTTCTTTCTCTCTCTCTGTCTCTCTGTCTCTCCTTCTCACTCTCTCTTTTTCTCTCTCCCGGCTTATATGATTTTGTGTATATTTCGGAGGTAAACAACTGCGTATGTATAATCATTATAAGCGTTACCTCAGCACACTTGCACGACCCGGTACCATTTCACACGCTGCAAACACCCCCAAAGACAATTAGACAAGACAAGACAACAGAAAAGAAGAAGAGCCCCATCTTGACCAAGAGTTCCCATGGACACAGTCAAGCAATAAATAAAAGGTCCGGACAGGGAGGGTCAATTACAGAGCAGGGGTCAGTGACTAAACAATGTCCACACACAGAGGGGTGGGCAGGGAGGGTCAGTCATAAGACACAGACTGGAGCAATCTTCATTTCACGGGATACGAGAGGTGCGGTGGCTGAGCTGTCTAGCGCAGGACATCTCCAAATTGGACCTATCGGTATTTCAAGCTCTTGTAATCTCTCGCAATCTTCAGAGCATAGCAAAGCATGTGGTACAGCGATCTCGCGCGAGCTGCAAAAGCAAAGGTTCGAAGTTCTCGCGACGTTCAAAGTATAACAAAGAGCGTGTCTCGCGAGAGCTGCTCAGATACCGACAAGGTCTATTGGCGGCTGTCGATCATTGAAACTCAAAAATGATAGGTGGAACATAACGTCTGGTTGAATTCAGAATTATTATATATACATGCATATAGGGAGACAGACCGACAAACACTGCCGGGCACAAAGACAGACATGTGACATGGGGGAACAACAGACAAAAAAAGAAATAAAAGAATACACAAAAGACAGAACTGTGATGTTGGGATGATGAGTAGATGGATGCACACATAACCATGGCGTGCTTTTCGGGAAATTTTCTTGAGTCGGCTGGGATTCAGGAAGGAGTGAACGTTTTGTAAATGACATGAAGGTTACATCAAAAGAAAGAAAAACAAATGACTAAAGAAAGAAAGACAGACAGTAGTTAACAGTTGATTCCACTCAATGGATGGACAAGGCAGCCGGACAGTGTCAAAGGCCGCAGAACTAACCGAATAAGTCGAAAGAATCATCTTCTTTTCTCTGCCCCTGCAGCTAAGATCTAGACCCTGGGAGTGTGACCTCACTGCTCGGGGGTCACAGGTGATGCAATGCAGGGGTCATGGGTCGCGACCTCATCACACCTCCCTCCTTTCACTCTTTTCATCAGGGAGAAGTTTTTACAGGTAGGGACAGGGATTTATTTTCTTCAGGGGGAATTCCCACACGTGGAGTGTTTTGGTCAGTCAAGTGCCGTCGTCGTCTGAAATGCCACCAGTTAAATGCAAAGGTCATGGTCCATTGTTTGCCGGTGATGATTTCTAAGCGGAGTGAAATGTGCAGGGTTTGTACTTCAATACGGTTTAATGATCAAGAATGATCAAAGTAATTTGAATGCATTGACCCCCAAGCTACGAGGTACCTCGTACTTACCTAAAAAGGACAATTTGTATCCCCCCCCCCCCCCCCCCCCATTAGCTACGGTTAGGGGCTGTAGATTAGAGAGAGAGAGAGAGAGAGAGAGAGAGAGAGAGAGAGAGAGAGAGAGAGAGAGAGAGAGAGAGCGAAAAGAAGCAAAACAGAAGCAAGCAGCAACAACAATAGTAATATTACCAGCTATTCCGATATTTAGACTCGAACAAGTATAATGCGACTCGTCTTCGACTCGTCGGCATTATACTTGTCTCGTCTAAATATCGGGCCCTATTGCTACGCTGAAAACACAATAGCTGGTAATAATGAGAAAATATATTTAGGTAAACAGTATTACTCCAACTAGAATAACATATTTATAGGATATGGAGAAAACCACCTGCAACAACAACAACAGCAACAACAACAACAGCAACAACAACACCACCACCACCAACAACAACACCAACAACAACAACAACAACGACAACATACTTGACTCATCAATAATGCTATATTTTGAGGTATGACGTCATTTAATTCTTGGACATGGTCATTTTACGTACCTGTATTACGTTTCCAGACGAAGGTGACGTGTATGCCTGGGGATACGGCAAAGCTTGCGGCAAAAGACGTCATGACGTCTTGTCACCAGAACTCATCTCATTCAAAGGAAAGCAAATCGTGCAAGTGGCAGGGGGGAGCACCCACAGTCTTGCTCTGACAGGTAAGCGTTATTCTCCCTGTTCGCTTGTGTGTACCGTGTGTGTGTATGTTATTTAATTGTTTATTTGTTTGTTTATGTGTTTAGTTCATCATGTTTTTGGTGACAATGAGGTCACTACTCACTCAAAAAAGGACGCGAATTTGGCCATGCAGTTTATTTATTTTATTTTATGTTTACAAAGTCATATTCACATCTTTTGTCATTGGTGATGGTGGTGGTGGTTTTGGTCTTTTAAACTCCTTTTGAAATGACAGCATATACCTTCGTTGTTCCTTTATAGTTTATTAGTCAACGTGTTAGTATCCCGTCGGCCCCTCGCTCCAACTTCCCAACTGCCATCAACAAGTTTCCGACATGTTTTTGTTTACCAACAATTGGATGTCGCTCTGTTATTAACAATCGTCTAATCTGGCTCCTTTGCTTGTTCGTTGCTCTTTCACCCTTTGTCTGTCTGTCGGTCTGTCTGTCTGTCTGTCTCTCTCTTTCTCTCTCTCTCTCTCTCTCTCTCTCTCTCTCTCTCCCTTTCTTTCTTTCTTTCTCTCTCTCTCTCTCTCTCTCTCTCTCTCTCTCTCTCTCTCTCTCTCTCTCGTTTTCTTTTTTCTCTCTCTCTCTCTCTGTTTGTCTGTCTGTCTCTCTCTTTTTCTCTCTCTAACCCCTCTCTCTCCCCCTCTCTCCTGCTCTGTCTGTCTGTCTGTCTCTGTCTCTCTCTCTCTCTCTGCCACACTCTCTTTTTCCCCTTCTCCCCCCCCCCCCCCCCCCCCCCCCCCCCCCCCCCCCCCCCCCCCCCCCCCCCCCCCCCCCCCCCCCCCCCCTCTCTCTCTCTCTCTCCCTCTTCCCCTCCCTCTCTATCTCTCTCTTTCTCCCTGTTTGCTATTTCTCTCTCCGCATGCAGGAACCATTTTTCTTGCCGTTTGGCTTATCTTTTTCAAGACTTGACAATGAGAGATGCAGTTTGTTCACTATAGCGGCTGTAAGCGGAGAACTAATGAATCATCAACTTCAGTACTGATGTTCTTTGTTTTTTTCCAACCTGCTAAGCTCTTCTTTGCTGACTTTTTTTCATTTTTTGTTATATAAAACGTGGTCTAAATAATCTCCGATTTATACAATGAAAATTGTTGATTAACAACGTCTTTTACTACGCGCTTGCTTGCGTGTCTGTGTGTGTGTGTGTGTGTGTGTGTGTGTGTGTGTGTGTGTGTGTGTGTGTGTGATCTGAATAGTGCATGCACACAACGTTAACCCTATTCGCTCCTTTGACATTGTAGGCGGTACAGCTATATGCAACCTGCCGGTATCCACTTCCAAAGCCTTTAACGATGGCAATCAATTTTTCCTCAACACGACCTCGACAAGTGAAAGCCGTTTTCCGTCATATTAAAAACCAGCTCTTTAACTAAAATCATAAAGCCAGCCGCGGTCTTCCCGCTGTGACCTACGCCAGAACTTTATCAGCGGCAATAAACGGTTTTGGATGACCTCCACAAACGAAGCCTTATTCCGGTTCAGAAGGCCCTGGAACGGGCGAACATGAGATCTCCCAGTGAGCCGCTCCTTTGTGTTAATGTGTTTATGAATGGCTCGGTCTTATCTGCTTGCAGTTCTCATTCTCAACGCTTTAATCACAGCGGGCATTGTTTCCGCTGCAACGTCCTTTGCAGCCACGCACTATAGCGCTAGCGTTTCCTCGCTAAAATATCTCCATGGTGTATTATGCCTTCCTGTGTTAGAAGCCGGGGAACTAAAAGGCCAGACAGGTAACGGTCTGCTGGGTCCACGGTTCGATTCCCGGATGGCTGGGGTTTGCGGCAGGGTGACGCTATTAGCAGACTTTTGTTCCCAGCTTTCCTGGCTGTGTGTGTGACAGGGGGGTAGAGTTACGGGTGTCGAGGTCGGCAGCAGAAACCCCACCCTTCCCGCTGGGCCACTCTCTGTCTGTGACACGATGTAGTCAGGTAGACTGGGCAGGTGAGCTTCATTTAACAGAATAAAGGAAGAAATGTAAGCGATAAAGTTTCATCGACGTGCGTAAGTTATGCCACATGGATAGTATAGTGAGATAGGTAGCCATCATTGTACAAGTTTAAAAACAAAATTAGTCTGTTTGTGTGAGAAAGGCTAAGACTTTTTGAACATGTTTACTTGCTTATTGCAAGGCAAGACAAGCTTTATTTCAAGAGCCACACGGTGTACAATTGCGCACCGCAAAGTACCGCCATAGTCAGATGAGTGCAGTACTGTTATTGCACTGGACCTTTCTAAACACTACTAAGCCGTAGTTTATTGAATTGAAACAAATACACAACAAATAGTCAGTATATGGAGGTTAGGGGAAGGGATAAGCTCGAGCTTGAAAGCCACTCTGGGGACAACCACAGAAGGCCAACACCGTTCCCTCTGCAGAACCAAAATATCTTCTACCCGTTTCTACACTAGGCAAATCCGAAGTATACTAGAAAACTAATTAGAAGAAGCACACATACGGTCGTTTAAATAAGTGCATTTTTCATCAGAGAGTCTGCTTGATAACCTTTTAGGTAGCTGCTAAGTTAGTATATAGTCTTTTGGAGAATTCTATGAGCAGCCCTCTTCACTCGGGAGCCCCCTTTTCACGTTACATGTAACATGAAGTGTCTTTCTGGTGATGGCGAAGACGTACATGTACTGTATATAGTTGACTAATTATAGCAAGTACACATACAGTTAGTACATGCTTGGTGAGATACTCTCCTTTGGAGGTATAACTACGGAGTTTACGACCTCAAAAATGTTCAATCAATCAATCAATCAATATGAGGCTTATATATATCGCGCGTATTCCGTGGGTACAGTTCTAAGCGCAGGGATTTATTTTGTTATTTTTTATTTTTTATTTTATGCAATTTATATCGCGCACATATTCAAGGCGCAGGGTTTATTTATGCCGTGTGAGATGGAATTTTTTTAACACAATACATCACGCATTCACACCTGCCCTTTTTACATTTAGTCAAGTTTTGACTAAATGTTTTAACATAGAGGGGCAATCGAGACGAGGGTCATGGTGTATGTGTGTGTGTGTGTGTGTGTGTGTGTGTGTGTGTGTGTGTGTGTGTGTGTGCGTGTGTGTGTGTGTGTGTGTGCGTGTGTGTGTGTGTGTGTATCTGTGCGTGTGTGTGTGTGTAGAGCGATTCAGACCAAACTACTGGACCGATCTTTATGAAATTTGACATGAGAGTTCCTGGGAATGATACCCCCGGACGTTTTTTTCGATAAATACCTTTGATGACGTAATATCCGGCTTTTTATAAAAGTTGAGGCGGCACTGTCACACCCTCATTTTTCAATCAAATTGATTGACATTTTTGTAAAGCAATCTTCGACAAAGGCCGGACTTCGGTATTGAATTTCAGCTTGGTGGCTTAAAAATTAATTTATGACTTTGGTCATTAAAAATCTGAAAATTGTAATAATTTTTTGTTTTTATATAAAACGATTCAAATTTACGTTCATCTTATTCTACATCATTTCCTGATTCCAAAAACATATAAATATTTTATATTTGGATTAAAAACAAGCTCTGAAAATTAAAAATATAAAAATTATGATCAAAATTAAATTTCCGAAATCGATTTAAAAATAATTTCGTTTTATTCCTTGTCGGTTCCTGATTCCAAAAAACATATAGATATGATATGTTTGGATTAAAAACACGCTCAGAAAGTTAAAACGAAGAGAGGTACAGAAAAGCGTGCTATGCAGCACAGCGAAACCACTACCTCGCTGAACAGGCTCGTCAGTTTCACTCCGTTTTGCACAAGCGGCGGACTACGGTCATTGTGAAAAAATGCAGTGCGTTCAGTTTCATTCTGTGAGTTCCACAGCTTGACTAAATGTAGTAATTTCGCCTTACGCGACTTGTTTCAGTTTAGTACCTGCTATATGAGGCCCCTTCGATGAGAGGACGCCTCACACGAAATAACACTTTGAGTTGTCCTTGCGTATTACCGTGACCAAAATTTACCTCAGTGTCCTGACAGTTCCCTTGCAATGTAGGGACACTTTCGGCTGGTGCCAAGGTTTTACGTTCATCGCAGGAACCACTCTGTACAGTGGAACCCCCCTTTTAAGACCCTCCAACCTTGTTTTTTTCAGACTTTCTGTTCATGAAGTCTGTAAATTTACCTCCATTTTAAGAATCCCGCCTATTTAATCCAAATGTTCTCAGATTGGTGGAGGTCTTAACAAGGGGGTTCCATTGTACAAGCAAAATGTCTTCGACCTTTCTTGCCACGACGTGTCTGCACGACGTCAGCCCGAAGAGGCGCGTCCCGCCCAGTTAATCAAGCTCAACCCCCAGCTAATCAGCCTTCAGACAAGACAAAGGCGGTAGAAACCCGGCCGCAAAAAAAGCGGAGTCTTGGGGACCTCGGCAAATTGGAAACCCCGCACCGAGTTATCTGCCTTCCACGCCTCCGTCTCTGTGCTGTAGGTGTCGCTGGCTGTTCGGGGTCGCCATCTTTATGACCCCTGCGCAGTGAGAAGTAGATAAGTCATGACCTTCGGGGCCCCTGGGAGTCGATACACTTTGACCTTGCCAGGTTCTCTCCCTTTTTTCTTCCCCTTTTGATTGGAGGTGAGGGTGATTAACAGTGCCATGTGTCGCGGCGCTGGCAGGGTTGTGTTTTAGGGTCAGGCATATTAGAGAAAAAGCGTATCCCCCCCTCCCCCTTCCCATCCTTATATTCCCTTCTCCCTTCATATTCAAAGAACGCCAGGCGGCGACAGATTTTCATCGTTGTCTCAAAAGAAAGTCGTCCACGGCTTGAGAATCTGGCGAACGGGCCTCATTATTTGTCGTTTCAAGAATATAATATGTTTTTGTAGATTTTTCGGCTGTATAGTAGTTAGTACCGCCAGTTTTATGCGAGAAGATTATGGCTCTTTTTGACGCCACGCTGTGCAAATATGGAGGGTCAAAGAAAGAAGAATCCTCCGACGCTTATCCGGTGCACTACTCATTAATACCAGTTTGTAACTGATTCATTCAGTAATTATAATGTCTACTTGTAAAGGATTGTACCTAGCTGCTCCATTTCAGTTGCATCCTAAAAGGGGGCGTATTTGCTCTTCAACAATCGGTCATCTTCAAACTAACCTGGCACTGTATGCCATAAGTTAACGTTTTAATCCTAGCCCCTGTACAACTGGGTGATAATAACTGGACATAAAATAACAGGGCAAGGGAGGAAGGAAAGTGAGCAGAGTTTATCAGCAGCCAATTACAAGCGATAGGCGACAGCAGCCAGAAGTGTGTTGTGAATGAGGAAGCTAATGGTGCCTTACCCTGCTGCTCCCTCGCGATAAATCATCCACCCTTGGGGTTGGGTGGGAGGATTATTATATATATGTCTGCTTTATAGACTCCGAGGTTTTGTGATAAAAAGGCGAGTGTTTGTGATGAAAAGGCGAGTGTTTGTGATAAAAAGGCGAGAGTTTGTGTATGCTTTGCTGATTTTTCTCATGTGGTTTTGTTACGGTACTTGTAGCCGTTTGAGCTCAAATGACAAGAGTTAGAGGTGATAAAAAAGTGTTTTGTGATTTTTATCTCACTCGGTTCTGTTGCGTTTATGTAGTTCCTTTGACCGCTGGAATTCAAATGATAAGAGTTCTAGATTGGTTTTGCTTTTATTGGCAGTCACCGCTTTCCTCTTAATCTAATTGTTCTGTAAGAAAACTACATTTTTATGAGTATAACATTCAAGTAATCACACAAGATAGTAGCAAAGTCGCTAGTGCACATACTACTAGAAAAGACCAAGTTTATCCAAAATGATACCTTCCATTCAATGTGGCTTGTTCCATGGCTTTTCCTGTACATATCTATGGTAAAGCTTTAATTTGCTTAATCTTTTAAAGACTCCGATTGTCTCTTCTTTTATATGCATATTCACCAAACACATCGACATTAACTCACAGCCCCTACTGGCGAACTGTCGTTCATTCAAATGATCCAACTCTTTGAAGCGTTGAAGCAGTTTGTTCCGCGATGCAGGAAGAGACGCAGGCTAATCATCAAGTTTCATTTGAAAAACTACAAATTAAAGCTCAGATAATTATGACCCCTTCCCCCTCCATCCATAGAAATTCAAATTTCCTTCACAAGGCGGCGACATTTTCAAATCATAAGGTTGATTACGGAACACAAGTTTTCCAGTTTTTCCCTTTTCCGGACAACGGCCGCACGAGACATTCGTGTCAAAAGCGGCGGAGAGGTTCAATCTCAGCGTGTAAGGCCCCAATACCCCCACAGTCTCGGGGGTAAGACCAGACAATTTACCCAAGAGACCCCGAGTCTTGCCATCCATAGGGAAAGAAATCTTGTATAGTTTTAAGCAGGAGTTGTCCCCTTTTGCCACGGAATGAAGAGGATCAGACCCGCCAGGATATCCGCTGATTCCAAGGCAAAAGGTTGCAAGTAACGCAATTCGGTTTATGCAAAAAGGGCGTCAAGTCTGATGAAGTACTGTAGCACTTACACCCTTTTAGATGGGATCTTTTCACAACGTTTAGGCGGTCTTCGCGCCATATTCTAGGTTACCAACATCATCCACGTCATTAACTCTAGATCCTGATGAAGACCCTAGGCCCCTCCGAGGCGATACCCGCAACGTTTTGTTGCCGCCGCCCCACAGGGCGAGGGTTAATTTAACGGAGCTTGCAACACCCGCAAAAGGGGATGCGAGGGTTAATTTAACAGTTTCTTTTCATCGTCTTCCCGGGACACCAGGGTTAATTCAACCGTCTGCCCTCCGCTCGCCAGTCAAGGTGGCATTGTCCAGGGCGTTGGGGAAGGACTTGCTGGCCAAGTGATGTTCGATTTCTAATATTTCATATGCCGCTGCCCTGATTGGCGTGAACGGAAGGCTTCTCGGAAGCCAGACAGTCGATTGGCATCGGTGTGTTGTGTTGGAGGCGAGAAGAGAGAGAGAGAGAGAGAGAGAGAGAGAGAGAGAGAGAGAGAGAGAGAGAGAGAGAGAGAGAGAGAGAGAGAGAGAGAGAGAGAGAGAGAGAGAGAGAGAGAGAGAGAGAGAGAGAGAGAGAGAGAGAGAGAGAGAGAGAGAGAGAGAGAGAGCACAGACGACATGAACACTATATAATACATATGTGTACCTGACACTCAGATTTGTGTATTTCTTTCCAACGTTGTTTGTTGTTGCCAAAAATAGAACGTATCAGAGCGCAAAAAGTGAGTAAAAACATTTTGATGTTCTCAAGATTTCCCCAGATCGCAAGTTAACTCAGTAGATGACGCTGAAATATTTAGTCTGAGAGAAATGAAAAAGGGTACAACTACAGTCGATAGTGCTTAGTATGAACTCAATCTCAGTATATACGGTGATCAAACGCCGGGATGCCAGATTAGTCTCGGACGGTGTTTTCTCTTTTATCTTTAGAATGGAAACGTCACTGATAAATCACGTAAGTGGCGAGACTTCGACGAGGGCGGATGGGTGGCGTGCTTATGAATATGCATTAGTTCCATCAGTCCCATCAAATCAAAGAGGCGCGAAGTCAGACGTACACTTAGTACTCATTAACCCTACATCTGACCGTCCACGCCCTTTTTACCCTCATCCCGTCACTGTCACTGTCCACCCGAACCCTGAATCTCACACCACCTCCTCCCAATCCTCAGCCCTGGGTCCTGGAGACCTCCGCTCTACTATTTTTCTACCTCTTTATTTACTCATTTTGAAAACGGTAGTGCATGGTCAAACCATGCATGATCGCTCCCAGTCTAGAAATATTAGTTCTGTTAGATATTTTGATTTTCCTACCAACACTTTTCTTCCGGACTTCTGTGTTTGCATTCCTCTTCCGGTCAGTTTTGTTGTTTACATAATGACTAATTCATTCGTGTGAGTTGTTAAACCATTTAGATGTTGAGGGGTCATTTTGAGACGTCTCTTGCTGGTTTTCCCTTTCATCCTTTTTGCCCAAGTTTGGTGAAGATGTGAAGACCCACATTTTGCCGCCCCTATTTGATCACCTATTTGTTTGTATGTCTTTTCCAATCAAACCGTATTTTTGGAAATAGATATGACATTATTGGAACAATCCGCATGTATCAGTGAATGCATTTCTTCTTGTTCTTTATTCTGCTTTGCAGTTTCTTTGGTCTTCTTGTCATTATCCGCATTGCCTTATCTCTGTTTTGAATATCGCAGTCCTGAGTAGTATCACTGTGCTTTATACGGCTGATTTGACAACTAAGAGCATTATTATGCGTTAAGTTCATACGCTCTGATACCGCTGAACATTTACATTCAGGACATCATTTCCCCCTTCACGTGTAATTGTCAGAATGACCACCAAAGATATGTCAATCTGATTTTCCTTTGCTTCGTTTCAATTTCTGTGAATAAATTTGCATAGTTATTACGTCCGTCACGTTTTTGAGATGTGGGAAAAGATTCACCTGTCCCCGTCTTCGTTCGTCCACACTATTCTGTCATCCAGTTAATTGTTCAGTCACTCGGCTACCTCCCCAACCTCCACCACCCTTTCACATCTCCCCTACACCCTTGATGCAGTTACTGGAAGCACAAATGAGTTTTTGTCATCCATCCCCTCCCATCTCCTCCCTTCTTCTCCTCTCCCTCTCGTCGGGGAGGCAAGAATTAGTTTCTTTTTGACCAGCGCTCCAAAGCTTTGAAAACACGAAGCCTCTTAGCTTCCTTCAAGACCATTGGGCACGGACAGTCCTCTTTTGACGGCGTCGCTGACCGCCTGTGGTCACAGTCAGGTATTGGTCCAGCGGGGTCATTAAGGCTGTTAGAGGCGCTGGACCGTGACCAAGATGGTCCCAATGACTCCTGTACCCTCTAACGGCGGCCATTGCTTAAAGGGGTATCGTCCGAGGCAAATAGAATGTAGTTGTTCCCCTTTGAAACTCAGTGATATCAGTGGGGATACGAAACTTTGAAGTTGTGTTACAAACGAGTGTTCCGGAAACGAATTGTTCCTTTTTGAAATTAATACAAGTTGGGTTACTTTCTTAAGTACTGGCGTACATTTGAAGTTGTGTAACTATAAGGAGTTTGTGTGTGTGTGTGTGTGTGTGTGTGTGTGTGTGTGTGTGTGTGTGTGTGTGTGTGTGTGTGTGTGTGTGTGTGTGTGTGTGTGTGTGTGTGTGTGTGTGTGTGTGTGTGTGTGTGTGTGTGTGTGTTGTTTTTACTTCAAAAATAACACACGTATTTTCAATTATACTCAGATTTGAATAGTATAACGTGTATTGGAAAACTGTCCTTTAAAGTTTAAGGTTAGCTTAGCTCTTGTTTGGTACAGATCTCTCTCTCTCTCAACGCGGCGTCCATTCTGTGGGGCACCACACAGGCATATAATTCAAACACCTACATAAAACGTGAAACACTTCCAACATCGTATAGCTTGACTATTTGACTTATTCAACAAAACTGTACCAGTATTTTGACCTAAAGAAGCCCCGAGACGTCCCCCCGACAAGATTGTTTAACTTTTGACGGAAGATCGAGATTTTTAACTAGACTTGAGGTAACAAGTTTGAAAAGACGTCAGCTTGTTAAAACTTTGTTCTTTTTACTTTTATAGACCTAAAAATGAAAATAGTTTTAAACACAAAAACTAGCGTGTAAACTGAGAAAGGGAACAACATTGAATCGGTTCCGCATGGTCAAAAATGATCAAGGGACGGTTTTTTTTTTCTTTTTTTTTTCTTTCTGATGATCAAGGGACGTTAACAACACCTAAGTCAACCCAAACACAGACATATGTAAGACAATAACCAACATTAAAGATGCAAGATTTTGTCCATTGTAGAAAACCACATACAATTGATAAATATATAAAACGCCAATGAAGAAGGACGCTCAGCTGTAGAGAGAAAGAAAGAAAGAAGAGAAAAGGAAGAGGAAAAAAAGAATTAAAAAAAAAAAAAAAAAAAAAAATTAGGGTTTCATTCTTTTCATTTATTTTTCAGCTTGAAGCGGACTGCATGCAACTGAGGCAAAAAAAAAAAAAAAAAAAAAAAAAATCAAGGGACGTTAAAACCAACCAACAACAACAAAAACAAAACAAAAACTCTTCCACCGGTTGACAATATTCCTCGACCGTCTATTGGACAAAACTTCCAATACATCAGTGTGATCATTTGGCGTATTCCGCACTATTGCAGTAGTGTTTTAACCACACGAAACGCTTCCACATGCGGACAATATTCCTCGACCGTCTATTGGACAAAACTTCCAATACATCAGTGTGATCATTTGGCGTATTCCGCACTATTGCAGTAGTGTTTTAACCACACGAAACGCTTCCACATGCGGACAATATCCCTTTAACATCGACAGTCTATTGAACAAGAAGCAAGGTTGGGGGTGTTGGGGGTGCCGGTGGGGTTTAGAGCTGGTGACCAGTACTGTCCCGAGTTGTGACAGATCAATTAGAGAAGTGTCCAGGAAATTCAGAGGTCAATTTTCCTTGAATGGTGTCTTTGAAACCTGGATACTGTAATCAAGTTTTTGTGCGGCCAAAAGCAGCTCATCTGCCGCGGTTAAATGTGTCGGAGGGGCAAGTGTTGCTGGGGTGGTTGTGAAAAGATGTTGGGGTTCTTTTTGGCGTGGTAACGAGGTGCGTTGTCGTTTGGAGGTGTGAAGAGGACACTTAAAACTGATAGAAATTTTGTTCGGAGATTGAAGGGTGTTTGGCGCGACAGGTGTGCGTGTGTGTGTGTGTGTGTGTGTGTGTGTGTGTGTGTGTGTGTGTGTGCGCGTGTGTGTGTGTGTGTGTGTGTGTGTGTGTGTGTGTTAATGATTGTACAATGACATCGGTTTAAAGCTTCAGAAGAAAAATAGACACAGAGAAAATTAAGAACATAAGAAGTTGTGAGGTCGAGATTTTTGCACATTCAGTAATACTGTGACACGTATGGAATAACTTAAACAATAGTACAGGCAACCACAACACTTTATAATACGTTACATATGTTATATTGTTTAGGACAGCTAGCCAGTACCAAATAAAACGCTACAGAAAGCAGCACGTCTGACATTTTCAACGCCAAGAACAGCTCCGCAAAACCTCCCACCTTGCTCTACTCGAATTCGCTCGCCCGACCCTCCATTCTGCAAAACACAAAGAGAATTAGAACGGGAAATAGAAGAAATAGAAAAGAGCAAAAAGTTGCAAAAGGTGACAGAAGTCAGAAAAAAAGAAGTCGGGAGAATACCAAAAAGAAAAAAAAAAAGAAAAAAAATTGCAGCAAAAGGTGAAAGAAGTCGGAGCAGTTGCAGAACGTCTATCCGTCCCAGGTGTGGAGGGGAAGCGAGGGGTGTTTTCCCGGGGCGGGACATCAAAGGTAGAGCAACAACAACTTGCAGAACGCCGCCACATTTCATCTTACATCGGAACTAAGTGCTTCGCTCTTCGGAACGACCTCTGCAACGCGTACCACGTGCGTATTCAGTGGCGGCAAGAAAGGTGTATATATATCTACATGTATGTATCTACCGTGACAGGGGTGTTCGAGGGCCCGGCCCGGAGAGGTGTGAACGTGTTTCGGTGTGTGCCTTTCCCCGCCCATAGGTTGCGCAGGCTAAAGGTTTCATCTTTTTGTCTTTTCTTTTGTCTTTTTTCAGTCACAGTCATCTAGCTTGTTCCAACATGATACTGAGAAAGACAGTCTGCGCTCGGAGAAAAACACTTATAGTTATTGTTCGAATTCGACTTCAAAACTGAAAACCAGTTGTCTTGTTTTTCGCTAGATTTGTTCCTTTTTTGCCTAACTTAAGATCTTGCCCATATCTTAGGGTGTCTGTCGGAAAAAATGTTTTGGTGTTCAGTTTTAATTTTTTTAACTTTTCGCCAATTATGTCTTTCTAGAGGTACTCAGCCTTGATTGATATCAGCTCATAATGTATAGATTATGATCATAGTTGAACCATAGATCATACCATCCTGAAGAAGGCAGTTTGTCGCTGCCGAAATATTGATAAAGAAAGTACTAATCTGGTCCTGCTGCGTCCTCTTTTTCTTTACATAGTTGAACTATCAGTTTTCCTTCATTTTCGTCATGGGGACATCTGTGCATGAATAATCACAGGTCAGCTTTGAGGAGAGAGAAAAAAACTAACAAAGATAGCAATCGCAAAGATCCATCCAGCATTTACTATGACCAAGGATTAATGCAGAATACCGACAAGCGACAGTAAGTTAAGAACAACATAATGACAGCAATGACAGTAACGGGCTCAGTAAAATCCTATCCCCCTCTTATTCTGGCGATCCTTGTCGAGAGAACACCCTTCACCAGGTAATCAAAATCCTATCACGCACAAAAACAGCAAACTAGCCATGAAGAAGGTCCCTCGTATCATGACCCCGGAAGCGGTCCGTGTTTTGAGGGCGCATGCGCGACCCGACCTTTAAGGTCACACCCTCTGGCCCCTACCATCTGCTGAGGAAATTATGAAAAGAGATGTTTTGCTGGCTGCATGCCCCTTCTTCTCTTCTTCTCTTTTGGTGTGCCCTTTTTCTGCTTGTCTTTTCTTTTTTCTTCCCCCTTGTTCTCTCGCCCGTTGTATCTGTCACCTTCTGACCGCCTGTCTCTATCATTTCTTTTTTAGTGCTTGTACCCCAACCCACCCACCCCTACCCACTTCACTCCACCCGGCTTTTTTTCATTCTCTTGCTGCACCCAAGTATTTAGGGGCATTCTGACCTTTTCAACTGCCCGGCTTCTCTGCAAGAGGGGTCAGACTAACCCCTCCTGTTTTTTATGATAAAGACTTCCACCCCGGTTCATTTTTTGCCATAAAGACCCTCACAGTCTTAATTTTGTTTTTAGGGTCGAGTCCTCTGGTCAGTTTGTTTTTTAAAGGGCTGACGATTTTTGGGGGCATGCCATATGGCGAATCTTGAGGGTTGGGTTTTCATGTGGTCTTTGTTCCATTATAATGTCTTTTGTTTAGTTCAGGAGGCGGTCCTCCAATTAAAATATGACTCGGAAATAATTGAGAGGTCCCGCGCCTTTGACGGAATGGTCTTCAGGTTTCTAGCTGTAGTTTTGGCGCGCTGGTAGTGGTATTTCTCTGTGGGTTTGTTTTTTTTAAACCAACAACTATCCGTTCGTACGGCGTTGGTATAGATGTACATAACAGCCTAACTGTCGTCCGCTAATCATAACACGTACAGCACCCCACCACCATTTACGTTGAAAATACCTTCTTTGCAGTGCAAACAATCTTGTTGACCAAAATAGATTCCTATAGTATAGATTCGTCCAGGCTTTGATATGGGGTAAGAGATTTCTTCCTTTGGGATACATGAAGCAACCATGCAGTGTCCAGAATGATTGTGGTTTGATGCCAGAGAAGGATGCTCCTTCCTAAGTATATACAAAATTATGATGGTCAGCTCCGGGCGCCGTATCACCAAAGATAAATTCTACCGATAAGCTTTATCGTAGCAGTTGAGTATCTTAGATCACTTTCCATGGACTCAGAACTTCCTTCCCGCACAAGACCGCATATTCTATAGAAGGCTACGACTTGACTGGAGCGTCAGAGAAAATATGAATAGAGAGTTCCATTGCCTTGCTCGTCCTGTGAAAACATCGTTTGTCCTCGTTGAAAAGTTACATAACACTGCAGAGGCTATAAACTCATGTTGTGTCGAGTTAGCCAGGAGTTTTCTCCCTTACACTTGTTGCTCAACTAGAAGAAAGCTGAAATCGATTCCACTGCCAGTGAAGCGCTGGGTTGAACGTGAGCAGCGAATGGTGAACCTGTGCGAAGTACGATGGAGACTGAAAGAGAGAGAGAGAGAGAGAGAGAGAGAGAGAGAGAGAGAGAGAGAGAGAGAGAGAGAGAGAGAGAGAGAGAGAGAGAAGAGAGAGAGAGAGAGAGAGAGAGAGAGAGAGAGAGAGAGAGAGAGAGAGAGGGGTACATACACACACACACACACACACACACACACTCACACACACCCACACACACACACACACACACACACTGACGCACACACACTGACACACGTAAACACGCGGACACACACACACACACACACACACACACACACACATATATATATATATATATATATGAGCAAAGGCTCCACGCATGTGCACACACACATCGCACACAGGTGAAGCAAGTAAAACAGATTGTGTGCATGTGAGGTGCGAAGTCTTGCCTCAGGTAATTCCCAACACTTGACCCCGGGGATCAAAGTTCTTGCCACCTCTTTTTACCCCCCATCATGACCTTACACCTCCCACATTCTCCAAAGGTACCCACCACCCACCATCACATCCCAACACACACACCCCACTCTCTTCCCTCCAACACTGCTACTTGTAAACTCCCGCACACGTCGAGTGTTTTCTCCTCTGAAATTCTTATGATGCTGCCTGTACAGCGGTGCTCAGAAGCCATGTTTTATGTACGAGAAGAAACATAAATTCTAAAACTCAATGCGTTCAGAAATAATTCGGTGAAGCAGCGTAGCAGTAAACTATCTCAAGGCGAAGTTTGAACATGATTGGCAATGCTATCGAGAAAATGCAGCACTGACAAAATTGAAAGTCTCGCTATTGAAAGGGCTATGATTCTGCCTTTGCATGTGCTTAAAAACTGTACGAGGAGAGAACAATTCCAAAGCTCCATGTATTTAGACTTCACTGAAGCATGAACGTTGTTGACAGTGCGTTGGAGGAAACAAAACATTGCCTAGCTCATTTTTTTTATTATATTTAGTCAAGTTTTGACTAAATATTTTAACATCGAGGGGGAATCGAAACGAGGGTCGTGGTGTATGTGCGTGTGTGTGTGTGTGTGTGTGTGTCTGTGTGTGTGTGTGTGTGTGTAGAGCGATTCAGACTAAACTACTGGACCGATCGTTATGAAATTTGACATGAGAGTTCCTGGGTATGAAATCCCTGAACGTTTTTTTCATTTTTTTGATAAATGTCTTTGATGACGTCATATCCGGCTTTTCGTGAAAGTTGAGGCGGCACTGTCACGCCCTCATTTTTCAACCAAATTGGTTGAAATTTTGGTCAAGTAATCTTCGACGAAGCCCGGACTTCGGTATTGCATTTCAGCTTGGTGGCTTAAAAATTAATTAATGACTTTGGTCATTAAAAATCGGAAAATTGTAAAAAAAAAATAAAAATTTATAAAACGATCCAAATTTACGTTTATCTTATTCTCCATCATTTGCTGATTCCAAAAACATATAAATATGTTATATTCGGATTAAAAACAAGCTCTGAAAATTAAATATATACAAATTATTATCAAAATTAAATTGTCGAAATCAATTTAAAAACACTTTCATCTTATTCCTTGTCGGTTCCTCATTCCAAAAACATATAGATATGATATGTTTGGATTAAAAACACGCTCAGAAAGTTAAAACAAAGAGAGGTACAGAAAAGCGTGCTATCCTTCTTAGCGCAACTACTACCCCGCTCTTCTTGTCAATTTCACTGCCTTTGCCATGAGCGGTGGACTGACGATGCTACTAGTATACGGTCTTGCTGAAAAATGGCATTGCGCTCAGTTTCATTCTGTGAGTTCGACAGCTACTTGACTAAATGTTGTATTTTCGCCTTACGCGACTTGTTGCAAGCTTCTACAGTTTGTCACAATTTTATCACATGGGTAAATCATAAAAACAAATACAGCAACAACAACAAAATCATACAGTGCAACACATGTTCACATTACACTTACATAACGACAGATTTTTACTGGCAGAAGTCAGCATGGAAACACACAAACACTTGAGGAAATAACAAAAGGTGACTTTTGTATGTCCATGTCACAGATGACATTACACATAAATCTGTCGTTGTAGTGAACCATTGGTGTTTTGATGATATTCTCAACACCTATTTTTTTTAGAATACAAAAAGAAAGGTAAGTTGTGGGAACGTTTCAACAGCTTATACCTTTCTTGTTTTTTTTATTCTGAATTTTGGAACGTTGGCAGTCTCTTTGTTTTTGGATTTGCTCACTTTTGTTTGTACATTGCTTATTAAACGGACTGGAAGAACACAAGAAGTGCAACATGATGTGTACTGTTCCTCAGAGAGAAAACAAATGTGCCTACATGTGTATATAGTTTCAGGTTTTCGAAAAGTGTGTCACACGGAACCCACCTTTCGCAGAACAGCTATAGTATATTTGAACGTTTCGTTATCAGCTTGATGGTGTAAACTAAAGATAGTCAACAAGAATCAAAGATAGTTTTTAACATCTGTTTTTGTCTTGATATGTTTTGCATGGTGACATTTAAGTGAACAAATAATTTTATCGTCGTATTAGTTAATTACACAAGCTCCAATAAACTCATCAATCGTTGCGTTTGCCATGCATGATATGTTAATGCCCCCGACCCCCACCCCCTCCCCCCAACCCCCCAAAAAGAAAAACAAGATGAAAAAAGAAAAATGCAGGAGGGAAGCGTTTTTAACATGTCACGTCAGTCTATTTAGCCGCTATGTCTGTCTCTCTGTGTCTGTTTGTCTGTCATGAGCTGTATATTTTTATCATGACCTGGTTCAAAATGGGTTCATCAGTCAACAAGCGAAGATTTAATGCAGCATGTCTCCAATCTCGTGCACCGCTTTTACCACTGTCCAGCACGTCACTCAACAGTCATTAGCTCATATCCAGCCTCAACATTCAGACACGAACAAAATTCCCACCGGGGTCAAACAAAAAGCTGCTGCGATTTGAAACGCTCTGAAAGACGGACAGTAAACAGGAATAAAGATCCTATCAAATGACACATTCCGCCATCCGATTTTCTTCAGCTTCAAAGTTTAAACGACAGGGAATTCCCCAAGTTGTTCCCACACTTTGGCGGTTCAAGCGACTGCGACACGGGAAGACGCAGGGAGAAGACAGTGATGAACTAACCACAGAAGAATAAAATGAATGCAGAGCTGTCAAGAAAATAGCGTGTCAGAAAAGGAACGGTGGAAAGATGTGAGAGAGACTGAGGTGGGGTTTGGTCGGATGGAGGGGATCACAGAAATTAATATCGTGTGACCGGAAATGGTCAGTGGAGGTCAAAATGGAATAGAAACAATCGTATTTGAAAAGTTTGTGTTTCTCTTTGTGTGCGTCCTATGCTGAGGAGCACATGATTATAAGTGTGGTCATTTTTGGTGTCGGGGTAGTGGTTAGTTTGTAGATGTTGCTTTTGTTTCTTTTCTTGTTTGTTTCTTTGTTTTTTGTTTGATTGTCTGTTTGTGGTGTGTGTGTGTGTGTGTTTCTTTCTTTCTTTCTTTCTTTCTTTCTTTATTTCTTTCTTTCTTTCTGTTATTCTTTCTTTCTTTCTTTCTTTTCTTTCTTTTGTTTCTTTCTTTTGTTCGTTCTTTCTTTCTTTCTTTTTTTTCTCTCTCTCTTTGTTTGTGTTTTGTTTTCATCTGGGGTGTTGTAAAAACAACTGACGCTTGATAAAACTTTCCCTTTCCTACCCCCCCCCCCCTCTCACTCTCTCTCTCTCTGTGTCTCTCTCTCTGTCTCTCTCTCTCTCTGTGTCTCTCTCTCTCTGTGTCTCTCTCTCTCTCTCTCTCTCTCTCTTTCGTTCTCTCTCTCTTTTGCCGCTCTGCTACTCAAACAGCTTTGTTTTTGTTTTTAATTTAATCCTTGTTTTGCAGTCTTAGAAAGAGTGAAGCGAGAGAAAATGCTCCTTTAATTATTGGTGTGTTTTTACCCATTATAATTTGTAGTCCTAATACATTCATCTCCACAAGCGAGATTTTTAACTCATCTTATGATCGATATGTTGTCGTCGTCGTCGACGTCGTCGTCGTCGTTTTCCATCTTATTTGTTTTCACTCCACACCCCCATAACCCACCCCGTCACCTTCGCCTTCACTACCAAAACCTACCCCGCCAGGTACTTGCAACCTCAGTCCGGTTAGTTCCCACACTACCCGGCCGATTACGCTGGGAGAGATTATGAAATGTAGAAATGGAGAGGCCCGTGATTGTCCAGTCACGGGGAAGGGATATGACCCACACAGACAGTACCACATCAAAATCGTCTTCTCACGTAGTGGGGCGGAGGGGGCGGAGTTGGTCAAGAACGCCACCAGCGTATGAAAATGACCACTGGACTATACAGCTGCTGGCCATAGCATGCAGGGACAGCTATGGTCAACTTCGACTGTGACATGAGATTTGTTTCGGGGTAGGGAGGGAGGTCTGTTAGTTAGTTAGTTAGTCAGTTAGTTTGTTAGTTGGTTAGTTAGTTAGTCAGTTAGTCAGTTAGTTAGTTAGTTAGTTAGTTAGTTAGTTAGTTATTAGTTAGTTAGTTTGTTAGTCAGTTAGTTAGTTACTTAGTTATAGTCAGTCAATCAGTCAGTCAGTCAGTTCGTGAGTTCGTTCATTCGTGTGTTCGTTCGTTCGTTCGTTCGTCCGTCCGTCCGTCCGTCCGTCCGTCCGTCCGTCCGTCCGTCCGTCCGTCCGTCCGTCCGTCCGTCCGTCCGTCCGTCCGTCCGTCCGTCCGTCCGTCCGTCCGTTTGTTCATCCGTCTGTTCGTTTGTTCGTTCATTCGTTCGTCCGTCCGTCCGTCCGTCCGTCCGTCCGTCCGTCCGTCCGTCCGTCCGTCCGTCCGTCTGTCCGTCTGTCCGTCCATCCGTTCGTCTTTCTGTCCGTCCGTCCGTCCGTCCGTCTGTCCGTCGATCCGTCCGCCCGCCCGCCCGTCCGTTCGTTCATTCGTGTGTTCGTTCGTTTGTTCGTTCGTTCATTAGTTCATTGCCAACTCAATTACTTTAAATGTGCTTTCACATATATCTTTTTTCCGGACCGTGGTCGTCTGTCTTTTTTTGTGCGTTACCTTTTTTCTTTATATATATATATATATCTTCTTTCTTTTTTTTTTTTAGCTTTTCATCAAAAACGATACTCGTCGCAAAGTTTCAGAGATGCTGTGAGGGGAGCGGGCTACTGGCAAATAGAGCCTGTAGCGTTATATCATGTTTTTGAATGTATTCTCATATTTGACAAATAATACAATCATTGACAATATGTAAATGAACAGAACCATAAGAAGCTGAATGCTTATTAAACCCTTCGTGTACAGAACGCGTATTTTCGTTTGAGCGGAATTCGAAGAAATACATGACTGACCCGTACTTTTTGTCTCAGCCGACCTTGGAGTGAGACTGTACACCTCAAAGACATGATCACAAGATTTTCCTGTTTCGTCACCGTAAGAAGAAAAGGGAGGGGGTTGGGGTGTGGCCGAAGTAAGGTAAGGGTTTGAAAAGCAGACAAGTGACCAGCAGTGACCACAGGGCAGGGGTGAGGTTCCCACGCTGACCACTCACCGTTGCAAGACAGGTGAAGACAAGGAGAGGGGCGAAAGATGGTAGAAGGAGAGAGGGGGAGAAGAAAAGGTGAAGTAGTGGGAGAGGGAGGGTGCTGAAGAGACGACTGAAGAAGAAAGAAAAAAAGGCCCCTTCAGAACTATAGCTGCAGACTTGAAGACAAAGCCAGATAAATTCCCCACCGTCGCCAGGCTGCATCTGTGTGACTGACTTGACCACTGGGCAGTCAGTAGCAAAGCAGTACAGCACGGCAGAGAAGAAGCAGGATTTCCCCACTGGTTTTCAGCTCTTGGCCCGTCGTGATCGCCAGGTGGCGGGTCCGAAGAGTGACCCCCGGGGGCCAGCGACCCTCTCCGGCCACAACACTGGGCAGTGGTCAAGGGGGTCGAGCCCTCGCTCCCAGGCCACGACCTCATTAGCTGACCTACGACCTGAAAGGTCTGAGGTCATGATTACTTCTTTGAACACCTCTCGTCTGCGTCACCACGGCGGTGGCAGGATGAAACAAGGGCGAATAATTGCTCATCCTGTCTTCCCCCCTTCTTCCCTCCCTTTGGTCCATGCAACCATTGTCGTCACGAAGGGTGTGTACAGTCTCGGGAAGACCAGACCTTCTGCAGGCTGTTCTTCAAGGAGAAGATTGGGTTTCCTGCACAGCAGCCCCTGTCATTACAATAGAAAGTTTAGGGTTTAGATCCCGAGGCAGGTGAAGCAACCGTATCATTGTTTTGCTTGGCTTCGGGTCGTTGAGGTCTAGGGCCAAAGGGCAAGACTGACCTCGACATTCACTTTCCTTGGATGAGTCTTTTGTAGATTGAAGCGGGGTTTTGTGCTCTACCGGAAGATAGGATTAAAGGTCCTGAGTGGGTTTACAGTTTTAACATTCGGTTTGAAGTGTCCATCTTTGGGTGTTTCTGTGTGTAGTTTGACTTGCCCCATTGCCGGAGCGGATCAACGCCAAAGCCAGAATCCATTTTTGTCCGTAGACTTATATTCACGTTCCATGCAAAATACATCTGTAGCGTACATGTACATGTTGCGAGCTGTCGTAAATTCAAAAGTCATACTTGAAATGTTAGTTAGTTAGCTGTTGCTTTTCGGGTCCAGCGGACCATAATAGGCCAAATCAGGACCCCCATACTTGAAATGAGTCGGCCACAAACTCAAAAGCATGAAATAAATGAATACATGCATCCAATACACTCGATGAAGGAAAGTAGAATGAGTGTATGGGGCATACTGTAATGAAGGGCAGCAATTATTTGGGGGTAATTAGCTGGGTTTTACTGCTGTCAGATGTCACTTGGCACATTAGTGCTTAAGTGTCAGATTCTTCGACCCTATGGCCTATTGTGCAGACTGACATCACTAATTAGTTACAGTTTTGCAAATGTCAAGCTTATTATTATATATATATATATATAGGTAAATGTTAAAACATGTGCTTTTCCCCTAATGCACCTATAGCTAGCATCATTGTCATCGTCATCATATCATTATCATCGTCATCATCATCATCATCACCATCATCATCATCATCATCATCATCATCATCATCGATATATTATTCTTATTGGTGAAAACCTTCTTTCGCGGGGTCCCGGGCACTTTCTCAGGTCACAGTGTGTGTGTGTGAGTGTGTGTGTGTGTGTGTGTGTGTGTGTGTGTGTGTGTGTGTGTGTGTACGTAAGTGTGTGCGTGCGTGCGTGTGCGTGCGTGCGTGTGTGTACGTGCGTGTGTTTGCACTTGGACCAAAGCCTATACAAGTATCAATCCCAGCATGCATATAGTGTTAAGTAGAACTGTCTACAGTCCACACACACATATTGCGAGTTACAACCCCGCATGCCTCACTGAAACTCTCTCATCCACGAATGTGCTCACCCCTCTCTCCCGTCATTACACACATATATCACTTTCACCGATGAAAGCGCAGCAGAAAGCATTATCCAACATCAAATCCGGCGCCGCCACTGCAGTAAACAGAAGAGGACCACAAACTAGCACAATTGATGCTAACGGGCGTAAAAGTATCAAAGCTAACAGACACAGGATTCGTTTACATAGATCTAACAACCACCGACCACCACCCCGACTACTCCCCCCCCCTCCCCCACACAAAAAAAAAATCGGCTTGCTGATACATACATAGCCTGCAAGCCAAGCTCGGCCCCGCGACAACAAGGGAAAGTAGTGAAGCCCTCGGTGCCTAGCCCCTAGCCTGGCTTTGATGTCGGGCTTGTTAGAGCCAGTTGAAACAACGGGGGAGGGTAATGATTTGATAATACAACAGGTCTCCAGAGGGGAACAGGGGATAAAAGCCCTGGTGAAAATGTCACGCTCGCGAGGCTCGTTCGTCAAACAGGGGGGCAGGCAGCCTGGCAGACTGTATGTAAAGGCGGTGCCGCCAGCCCCTGTACTGCAGAGGCATGGAAGGGGTCGAACTCGACCACTTTGTTTCTGGATGGGCGATCCCCTGCGATGGGTGTCTCCATAATGAGCGACTTTAAAAGAACATGTATACATGGGCGGTTCGTACAGGTATCTGGGACCTATAATTATGTCCCAATATAGGTCGCAGATACCTGAGAGGACGTTAAGCCTCATAGTCAGTCAGGTTCGTACTTTCTTTGGCGGTCAAGCGTGGCAGACTATATAATTATTTATTTATTTCATATAGGCGGTGCCGCCGCCAGCCACTGCACTGTCTTGCAGCAGTATCGCCAAAGGAGTCCAAGTCTATCAAAAAAGTCAAGCTTTTAGTAATATACGATCAACAACAACAACAATCGTCATGATCATCACCAGTGCTTTGATTAGGACAGTCGTCGGGGGTTCAGGGTGCGGGGGGGGGGGGTGTGCGTGAGGGTAGAATAGGCAGAAACCCTTCTCCAGGCTGTTCTGTCTGGGGGCCGTCGACAGAAAGTCAGGAACGCTCATCTGTGTGCATTCTTTCACGGTGTCGGACTAGCTCTTCCGTTGTCTCACATCCTCCTTCGACGGTGCCTTGTGATGTGGCAAACACACCAATACTTTTTTCATC
>NC_090245.1:88806324-88861324 GCF_037325665.1 Littorina saxatilis
CGGAAAAAAATACGTCAGTAGCAGCTAGCACATCACCACCACCAACACAAAAAAAGGACGCGAAAGAAGAACAAGCGAAGCAAAGTAAGAAAAAGACCAACAAAAAGTCTCCTAGTCACACAAAAACTAAGTGGATTTTCTCACTAAGCTTGAGCACATTCATCCCCCTTCCCCTGCTCGCCTGTTGTGTTTGAGCGGGGGATTGTCGAGGCTTTGCTGTGATTTGGGGGGAGCATGCTGCAAGCATCCCGGGTCACTGAGGGTCCCTGTCACCCCACTGTCACTATTTTCTTACCATCCTTCAAAAGATTTCGGGCACCTACAGGCTATACACTCGCTCGTTCGAGCAACACGCAAGCGTGAGCGAGGCCGAGAGTTAAAAAAAAAAAGGGGGAGGGGGGGAGGGGAGAGGAGGTTTGGGGTGCTGGAGGGAGGCAGGGTGGTGTGGTGGTGTCGATTTAGAATTGTGCTTTCGTAAGATAGGGAAAGGAAAGGCGATTTAACTTGGACTCTAAAGTTCTGTTCACATGGCAGACTTTCTACCAGCTTTTCCCCAACTTTCAAGCGATCCAAGTCGCCTCCAAGTCAATGTTTTCGCCAGACTTAAAGGCCAGTTCGTTGGGGCCGTTCACATGGCAGACTTTTCGCCGACTTGGCCTCGACAACTCGGGAGCGATTTTCAAACGAAAAAAGTTGGGGGAAAGTTAGCTGAAAGTCTGCCATGTGAACGGCACTTTACGAGCAATTATGTTTTGGATATCAAAGAAAATGTTTGGATTCACGCAACATGGTTAGTTCTCGCAGGGCCTCTCTTTGAGGGCTTGTTATTTCCCTTGACGCCACCTTTTGAACTCAAGACACCCGGATACTGATCAAATTAAGCTAGGCCACTGTTGTTTTAGGTCTGTTCTCCTTTTGTTTTTCTGTATTTTATATTCATTTCTATTGTGATTAACACTCTTTTGGAAATTACTGGCATTTGTTGTGAGGTATTTCCTGAAATACTGCTCTCTCCTTCACTTATATAAGAACCAAATGGAGAAAACATAATGTCCATTTCAAGGATTATATTCCATGCACCAAAACAAAGAACACAAGAACACAAAGTAAACAAACAAACAAGTCGCGTAAGGCGAAATTACTACATTTAGTCAAGCTGTGGAACTCACAGAATGAAACTGAACGCACTGCATTTTTTTTACAATGACCGTAGTCCGCCGCTTGTGCAAAACGGAGTGAAACTGACGAGCCTGTTTAGCGCGGTAGTGGTTTTGCTGTGCTGCATAGCACGCTTTTCTGTGCCTCTCTTCGTTTTAACTTTCTGAGTTCGTTTTTAATCCAAACATATCATATCTATATGTTTTTGGAATCAGGAACCGACAAGGAATAAGATGAAATTGTTTTTAAATCGATTACGGAAATTTAATATTTTGATCATAATTTTTATATTTTTAATTTTCAGAGCTTGTTTTTAATCCAAATATAACATATGTATATGTTTTTGGAATCAGTAAATGACGATCAATAAGATGAAAATGTTTTTGGATCGTTTAATAAAAAAAATAATTTTGATTACAAGTTTCCGATTTTTAATGACCAAACTCACTCATTAGTTTTTAAGCCACCAAGCTGAAATGCAATACCCAACCCCGGCTTTTGTCGAAGATTGCTTTGCCAAAATTGCAATCAATTTAATTGAAAAATGAGGGTGTGACAGTGCCGCCTCAATTTTTACAAAAAGCCGGATATGACGTCATCAAAGGTATTTATCGAAAAAAAGAAAAACACTTCCGGGGATATCATACCCAGGAACTCTCATGTCAAATTTCATAAAGATCGGCCCAGTAGTTTAGTCTGAATCGCTCTACACACACACACAGACAGACAGACAGACAGACAGACAGACACACACACACACACACACACATATACACCACGACCCTCGTCTCGATTCCCCCCTCTATGTTAAAACATTTAGTCAAAACTTGACTAAATGTAAAAAGAGACCTGTTGTAGCTCATTGTAAAAAAAAAAAACCCAGAATTAATACAGATAGGCCTACTTCACCAAAAGCAGCTCTCACTTACTTTATTTTATTACGTTGAGAAAATCGTAACTATCATAAATGTTGAACAAGCGGCCGTCCTTATTTTTACGTGGGCTGTGTGTAAACAATTACCCGTTTGCTCATATGCCATGTCCACAGTTAATACAGAATGATCCGATCTGATCTGATCTGATCTGATCACAGGGGGAAGGTATCGTTCACTGGACCACTACTTTCATAGAAAGACTACAAGGACTGGGTGGCCGAGTGGTAAACGCACTTGTCTCGGAAGCGAGAGGTTGCGAGTTCGACCCTGGGTCAGGGCGTTAGCAATTGTATCCCCCCTTTCCTAACCTAGGTGGTGGGTTCAAGTGCTAGTCTTTCGGATGAGACGAAAACCCGAGGTCCCTTCGTGTACACTACATTGGGGTGTGCACGTTAAAGATCCCACGATTGACAAAAGGGTCTTTCCTGGCAAAATTGTATAGGCATAGATAGAAATGTCCACCAAATACCCGTGTGACTTGGAATAATAGGCCGTGAAAAGTAAATGTTCGCCTTAATTGGCTTGAGATTTACTGGCCGATGTGAATGCGTGATATATTGAGTAAAAAATTCCATCTCACACGGCAGAAATTAATATGTAAAGCGCTTAGAGAACGTCAAGCGCTATACAAATCGCCCCATACATACATCTGATCTTATCTTATCTTATGCCCTCGATTGAGACTGTACACTCTCAGACTGGACACTAATAGATGTTTTCTTTGTGTGTGTTGCAGCGGGAGGCAAGGTGTACGCATGGGGCTTCGGAATAGACGGTCAGCTAGGGCTCGGATCCATCGTCATGGCCACCAAACCAAGACAACTGCGTCATTCTTTTCTGGAGGAAGGCGCGTCATCGGTGGCCTGTGGTGACGCCTTTTCTGCTGTCATCACTGGTGAGAGTTAAAGTTATACCCTTTCTTTCTTTTTTAAGCTGAAAGGCTTTACAGCTAATCATTCTCATCTTTGCTTTAAATGATGAGATGAATACTTGTTTACAAGATTGGACAACTTCTTGCAAAAATAAACACAAGTAAAAACAAGTAAACAAACAAGCAACCAAATAGACAAACTAACACCTCGAAAAGGAATGGTTACGAATCTTTCTCCACACTGTAATCTATCCGTTCGCATACCTTTTTTTCGTTTTTGTGTGTGTGTGTTTTGTTCGTTTGTTTAGCAATGGTGGTGGTAATAAATTCACAGAGAGAAACCAACTTTGTCCTTGCCATCCCGAGTCATGCCCGTATTATTTATAATCCAGTACGAAAATAGCTGACACCGATGCACTTGAAAAGAGAATTAAGGCCTGTATTTCGACACAGTTTTTCTCCAGTCTTCCATTATGTTTTTGTTGTTGTTGTCATAATGATACTAATAAGCAAGGGACAAGACAACAACTATTTTTCGTGCCGCTCTCATGCCCGCATAATTAATAGTCGGAAATGAAAAAAGCACACACGGATGCCCACCGTGTCAGCCATGTTGTCAGCCATCCCGCAACCCGTGCCATCCATCCGCCTGACAACTCCGTTAATAACCAGCACAATGCGTGATGCTATTCCTACTCTCCCCCCATGCCATAAATTCCGCGGTCTTCCCATGTCACTGTCGCGGAGACCTCGTTACCGCCACGCTATGTCGTCTACGTCACAAATCATACGTCATACTTCATTAGTGTCATCGCGTTTGCGTCCATCATTGCTCACACCGCGGTGTCGCCGTGGCTTGAAAAAGACGCGGTGGACGTGCCGCGGTGGATGTGCGAGGATCGGTGCGTTTAATGAGTTAATGTGGGGCGACGAAAGGGTTGCTTGGCGATTAGGAACTACAACTGGATTAATAATACAGTTATACTAAATTGGTTAATCAGCTGATAATTCTTCGATTCATTGATAAGGATTTATATATATTGAGACTGAAGTTTTATGTCACGTCAAGAAAACTCATTGTAATTTTATGAGGTGTCACTATGTGGTAGAATCTTTCAGGAAATTAATCGGTGAAAGTTTTGATGGCAAGAAATATAGTGTTTTATGCCCAAAAATGCTGTGTCCACTCGATATAATAATACATGCACGTTTCTGTCAAAAATAGGCACATCAGAGTTTGTTGTTTGCCGTGACGCTATCGGCACGTAAAGAGCTTGCCTCAACTTCAAGCAATACAGAAAGAAAGAGAACATCGTCTTTTGGCAAAAAGGAACGGGACGATGAACATTTGTCAGTTGAAGGGCTGATGGAGCTCATACGTTTACAATGACGAGGTCCGATTTTGGGGTCATGCACTAACTGTCGTTTTCAACTGAAGAACCGTTCATGAGTGTCATGTTGTTGTGGGCTGTTACCGCACGGTCGTATTGATCATAACTACATTTTCATCGTCTTCATGATATGCTATGTTGTTGTTGTTGTTGTTGTTGTTGTTGTTGTTGTTGTTGTTGTTGTTGTTGTTGTTGTTGTTGTTGTTGTTGTTCACTATTCTCTTATTCCATTTCTCTCGTCATCTTATTTGTCATCGTGACAGTTACTCGTATGTTCATCGTCGTCTTCTTTGCCATCATTCACATTATCATTGGTATTCTCGTTACAGTATTAAGGCGACACTCTTCATACGCATGGTGGCCTTTTTTCAGTTATGGTGGCAAGAGCCGCCTTCTATTGAAAAAGTGTGGTGACCTTTTTATTTTATTTTTTTGGCGGAACATTTACTCCGATGAAGTTTGTTTCAAGTTACTTAATAAAAACCCACGTCATTTACAACACCAACACTTCTATCGAAAAAGTGTCATGTGGTGACATAATGTTTCTGTTGCGGGACATTTACTACGGTACAGTTTTCGAAGATTTCTCAGTAAAAAGAAATCACAAACTTACTAAATAACAATCCACGTCATTTACAACAACAAAACGACAACAAAACTTCTGAATTATTTGTTTTTCTTTTTGTTTTGTTTTCTCCTTGCAGTGTCAGGACGACTGTACATGTGGGGTAAGAACAGCCACACGATACAGGAAGGCATGGGTTCCCTGCACAAGGTGGTGGAGCCCCACTGTATGAACCCGGAACCCTCATGTGCAGTACGTCACGTGGTCTGTGGGGCGTGGCACGCTGTTGCGCTCACTGGGCTACCAGGTAAGAGGGTCTTGTATAATAAGATCTTTGGTGGCTTGTTGACAGTCAAGCTTTTTTGTTGGTCCGAGGGGGGCATATCGTCTTCGGTTTTATCTTTATCGACCAAGGCCGAGGTTGATAAAAATGAAAACCGAAGGCGTTATGCTCCCCGAGGACCAAAACAAAATGCCGGTCTGACAACAAGCCACCAAATATTGTTTTTACATTTAGTCAAGTTTTGACTAAATGTTTTAACATAGAGGGGGAATCAAGACGAGGGTCGTGGTGTATGTGTGTCTGTGTGTGTGTGTGTGTGTGTGTGTGAGTGTCTGTCTGTCTGTCTGTCTGTCTGTCTGTGTGTGCGTGTGTGTGTGTGTGTAGAGCGATACAGAGTAAACTACTGGACCGATCTTTATGAAATTTGACATGAGAGTTTCTGGGTATGATATCCTCAGACATTTTTTTTCCATTTTTTCGAGAAATGTCTTTGATGACGTCATATCTGGCTTTTTGTAAAAGTTGAGGCGGCACTGTCACACCTTCATTTTTCAATCAAATTGATTGAAATTTTGGCCAAGCAATCTTCGACGAAGGCCGGACTTCGGTATTGCATTTCAGCATGGAGGCTTACAAATTAATTAATGACTTTGGTCATTAAAAATCTGAAAATTGTAATTAAAATCATTTTTTTATAAAATGATTCAAAATTACGTTTATCTTATTCTTCATCATTTTCTGATTTCAAAAACATATACATATCTTATATTTGCATTAAAAACAAGCTCTGAAAATTAAAAATATAACAAATTATGATTAAAATAAAATGTCCGAAATCGATTTAAAAACAATTTCATCTTATTCCTTGTCGGTTCCTGATTCCAAAAACATACAGATATGATATGTTTGGATTAAAAACTCGCTCAGAAAGTTAAAACGAAGCGTACAGAAAAGCGTGCTATGCAACACAGCGCAACCACTACCGCACTAAACAAGCTCGTTAAAGCTGTGGTCTATGTATGACTATCCGGGGCTACGAGTTTGAAAAGATAGGGCTGAACATCATGTACAGAATTCTGTACAGCAAACGCTACCCGAAACCCCGTCTATACGGCATGTATGACCTTGAGAGCTTCAGTCAACGCTTGAATTTTGCAGTGGTAACATCCGGTTTGCTCTCTCAGAGCTGAGCATACTTGTCAAGAAGTATCGAGCAGAAAAAATAAACGACTTGGCAGGGATTCGAACTCAAGGCCTCGGGGCATCGAAATGTCGGGGCCGATGTCTTAACCGCTAGGCCATTCCACCAGTGTTGTCAAAAATAGATTTTTTAAATTTTTATATCATTCTACGCTTGAATTACCATTCATGCGTTGCAAAAACGTAAACATTGCCATTCAAATTTGCCTTTATTTGCGAGCATGTTTCACGGAATCGCAGTACATGTTTACACCGTCATGCTACACGACATTCGCGCCATGCAAATAACTGCGATATCTCTATTTACAACAGGCAAGAAAAATGACAAGAACAGTAATTGAATCTCTCCAAAGCTCTGTGCACTTGAAAACAGATATCAAAGAAAAAGTTATACATGTATTCACTGCTGAACAGTGGGCGGATAGAGATATAAATCATGCTGCTTCAATAATAACATAACATGAGTTCATAATATCAATGTTTTCTAATTTTTTTTCAATTGGCGCAGTAGCCTAGTGGTTAGGACATCAGACACGAAGTCTCGAGGTCGTGAGTTCGAATCTTCGCCGGGGCGTTTATTTTTCCCCTTGATCTCTCTTGAAGATAAAATATGATCAATCTTATCAAACCGGATGTTATCCCTGCAAAATTCAAGCGTTGACTGAAGCTCTCAAGGTCATACACGCCGTATAGGTGGGGTTTCGGGTAGCGTTTGCTGTACAGAATTCTGTACATGATTTTTATTCCTTTTTTTTCAACCTCGTAGCCCCGGAAAGTCATAAATAGACCACAGCTTTAATTTCACTGCCTTTTGCACGAGCGGCGGACTACGGTCATTGTGAAAAAATGCAGTGCGTTCAGTTTCATTCTGTGAGTTCCACAGCTTGACTAAATGTAGTAATTTCGCCTTACGCGACTTGTCTTTTTACATTTAGTCAAGTTTTAAAATAGAGGGGGGAATCGAGACGAGGATCGTGATGTATGTGTGTGTGTGTGTGTGTGTGTGTGTGTGTGTGTGTCTGTGTGTGTCTGTGTGTGTGTGTGTGTGTGTGTGTCTGTCTGTGTGTGTCTGTGTGTGTGTAGAGCGATTCAGACTAAAATACTGGGCCTATCTTTATGAAATTTGACATGAGAGTTCTGGGTATGATATCCCCGGACTCGTTTTTTCGATAAATACCTTTGATGACGTCATATCCGGCTTTTTGTAAAAGTTGAGGCGGCACTGTCACACCCTCATTTTTCAATTAAATTGATTGAAATTTTGGCAAAGCAATCTTCGACGAAGGCCGGGGTTTGGTATTGCATTTCAGCTTGGTAGCTTAAAAACTAATGAGTGAGTTTGGTCATTAAAAATCGGAAACTTCTAATTAAAATTATTTTTTTATTAAACGATCCAAAAACAATTTCATCTTATTCTTCGTCATTTTCTGATTCCAAAAACATATACATATGTTATATTTGGATTAAAAACAAGCTCGGAAAATTAAAAATATAAAAATTATGATCAAAATTAAATTTCCGAACTCGTTTTAAAAACTAATTCATCTTATTCCTTGTCGGTTCCTGATTCCAAAAACATATAGATATGATATGTTTGGATTAAAAACACGCTCAGAAAGTTAAAACGAAGAGAGGTACAGTAAAGCACAGCGCAATCGCAACAGCGCCAAACAGGCTCGTCACTTTCACTGCCTTTTGCACTAGCGGCGGACTACGTTCAGTTTCATTCTGTGAGTTCCACAGCTTGACTAAATGTAGTAATTTCGCCTTACGCGACTTGTTTTTGGATGAGCAAACCCATTCACCACCTCGATTTGTTACATGGAGAACAGTGTTATTTATTCCACAGCTGGTCATGAATGAAAACTCGTGAAAATGATGACAACAGGATTTATTACTGTATCACATCTATGTTTTTTCTAAAGTCTGCGGTGTTTTTTTGTTTTTTTTTACTTGTTGATGTTTTTGGTATTGCTTTAGTAATTTACTCCCCCCCCCCCCCCTCCCCCCATTTTTTTTCGTTTTCTGTGTGTGTTTGTTGGTTTGTCGGCCAATTCGTTTGTTGGCGATCTGCTTCATTGGTTTGTTTATTTCAGGAGAGCTCATTCTCTATTTTACATTCATGATTTATATTTTAGTCTATTTGTACTTTGTGTGGTCGTCGTTTGCATGGCTTATCGATTCTGAATCATATTACTTGTTTGTAACTGATCATAACGGATTAAACGTGTTTTTGTTGTGTGTATTTTCAAATTGTTTTTTGTTCTTTGTCGCTGATGAACATCATTTATGTACGGATTCTTAATTTTATCATTGTGTCATGCAGATTATGTGTTGTCTTTTTACTAAATTTAATCAACACTTCTTCAATTTTTCAACAACAAACTATGTTACACTTACGGTAATTACAATGAACCAAGACGTGTTGCACTTTTCAATAACAAACTATCCTACCTGTAAGTACAGTTACATGTGCTTCCAGACTTTGTGCCATCAGTAGACGAGTCGGACTCAGAATCGTCGGACGAGGAGACAGTCAGCAACATCAGCAGGCTGTCCAGTGCCCAGTCCAGAGAACAGGTCAGCGTTTGGGGATTTCTGTCACACTTCATGCATGGTCTTTCATTTTGAAACTGCACCCGTTTTTATCGGTTGTGTGTGTGTGAGTGTGTGTGAGTGTGTGTGTGTGTGTGTGTGTGTGTGTGTGTGTGTGTGAGTGTGTGTGTGTGTGTGTGCGTGTGCGCGCGTGCGTGCGTGCGTGTGTCTGGGTGTGTGTATGTGTGTGTGTGTGTGTGTGTGTGTGTGTGTGTATGTGTGTGTGTGTGTGTGTGTGTGTTTCACGAGTAACTTCAATTTATTGTTAGCTTGATTGCTTTATTGCTTGATTTAGGCAAGACTTGTAGTTTGTGTGCACGGGGATATAGAGAAAAGTCACGAAGTTAGGCAGGTATGCAGAGCACTTATTTGTTTCTTTTACCACCCCCCACCCCACCCTCTTGTATTTGTTTTTGCAACGTGAATATTCACCGAAGCGGAAATGTATACTGTTCATAAAAAGAAACGCATAGCTTGTAATATTTGGTTAATTTAGTTATATGGCTACAAGGATATCCACCAAACTGCAGAAAATGTTTATCTGGTCGTCGACCTTTCGTCCATTGCCACAAGTGAGCTCTGCACGTGACGCATGCGTTATCAGTGGCTACAATGTCAAAATTGCTCATTTGGCATGACCACTCGTCATGCTTCAGTGTAATCTCGTGAAACTCGGGGAATATTGAGCTCTCACCATGTCTTCCAAAACCCATAAAAGCGGATTGTTCGCCACAAAGAAATCAGACGACAATTCAGCGACGAAAGATGGCCCGATTGAGCAGAGAAGACCGCCAAATTGCATTGGGTCGTTTACAAGCAGGCCAAAGTCAAAGTGCAATCGCCAGGCACTTCCACGTGTCCCAGAGCACCATCAGTAGACTGCGGGTCAGGTTTCAAGCCACTGGCTCCGTTGCTGACTTGCCACGAGCGGGAAGACCAAGGGCGACAACTGCTGCTCACGACCGCTTCATACGGCTCCGCCACCTCCGGAATCGTTTCCTGTCGGCCTCATCTTCTGTCCAGGCTCTCCCCGGGCCACACCGATTATCGGACCAGACCGTGCGGAACCGCCTGCATGAAGTTGGTTTGAGAGCTCGCAGACCTCACAGAGGAGCTGTCCTCACCCGCCGCCATCGCCAGAACCGAGTGCAGTGGGGCAACCAGCACCTTCGCTGGACCGTCCGGAATCACTGGAGACACGTGTGGTTCAGCGACGAGTCCTACTTCCTGCTCCAGCGACATGATGGTCGGAGGAGGGTCTACCGGAGAGTAAACGAACGTTACGCGCCCAACTGTGTGGATGAGGCACCCGTTCATTGTGGTGGAGGCGTCATGGTGTGGGGGGCGATCAATACCGCTGGAAGGAGCACCCTGGTGCACGTCCAAGGGCGCATAACTGCCCAGCGATACGTGGAGGAAATTCTGCGCCCACACGCCCTTCCTCTTCTGGCTGACCAGGATGCCATATTCCAGCAGGACAACGCTCGCCCGCACACAGCACGACTCACCACCCAGTTCCTCACCGACCACCATGTCCAGGTGCTTCCCTGGCCATCCATGTCGCCAGACATGAACCCGATAGAACACCTCTGGGATGAATTGGACAGACGTGTGCGCAGGCGAGAAGAAGCGCCGGCAAATCACCGCGATCTATTGCAGGCACTTCAGGAGGAGTGGGACACCATCCCACAGCAAGATATCCGGCATCTGATCCAGTCCATGCCCAGAAGGTGCCGGGCAGTTGTTGCTGCTCAAGGCAGTCACACCCCCTACTGACTTGACAGCCTCGGCACCCAATCGTATTGATTGACTGATTGATTTGAAGATGCAAATGAACTGTGTGTGCATTCAACTGTGTCCATACCAAATTTCAAACAAATAATCTAAATATTGGATTTTCTGTTAATTTTTTCGAAAAATAAAACAAATTTGGCAAGTAGCAACTATGCGTTTCTTTTTTTTGAACAGTATATGTCGGTATAATGAAAATAACATAATCTGCGGTACTCCAAGTTGTCTAATTGTGTACTTTCCTAAACGTTGTAAATCAGTTTTAGATAGCTTTTTGCACACTGTCCTGATTTTTCAGTCGTTAGGCTTAGCCACGCCACACATTCTTAGCGTATGTACAGTGCAGCCCCTAACGAAGATGCAAGAACCTGCGTTGTATAACAATTTTGATTTATGTAAAGCACACCCTTGATAGTTTTCAAATAAGTTTCAACAAAATTGTGGAAATGGCATGATAACACGACAGCGCCGGTTAGAACCCAACAACCTCCCTATACTCAGCCAACGCGTATGTCAACTCCCGAAGCTGCAAATTGAGGGCCTTCTGCCAAAAGTCATATCAGACACGATCATCGTTTGGCTGTTAGCCATCGAAAATTACCCTGACATAAATTCTGTTGGCGAAGGTACACACTTATTAGGATACCGTATTAAAACCATTACCCGCTCAAAAACTAATTTCTCTGCACGAGGTAATTCTAATATGATCCCCACAAAATGTGCACGAAGGTTATAGACGGAGCTAGTCTCAAGGTATTTTGCGGCGGTTAGCATGAAATTTTCTCATCAGTCACCCTCCTCCCTGGAACAGTCAATTAGGGGTGATTTACCGTTGAACCTCAGCCAAAGGTGACTGGTGTACTTCCGCCAGTTTTCGAGAGTTTCGTCTCCTTGGAGATAGGGTAGGAAAGTAAGGAGAGAGGCATGGAGATAGTGCAATCATACTGAGGTCGAATTTATGACGTAATGATGTCAAATGTATGACGTAAGCGGGTCAGACTTCTAGTTTAAATGTATAATGCTATCGTGTGACTTTATTTGAGTTTTATCTGTGTATGAAAATTTGAAAATGATATCGAGTAGTTGGACTTTTTTTCGGCGATGAAGGTTATCCCCGCTGTATGCTGTTTGCGTATACAGTGTTTACGTGTTGTGCTAATATGATTATATTCTAGTAGTGTTCCTTTAATTTCGTATCTGATTCAGCATAGTTACGATCAAAACGTGGAAAAGAAACAATTACACGTCTGACATCTTCTTTGATATTATAAACAAACAACAACGAAACATCTAACAAAGAGATATTTCTATTACATTGTTTATGGGGAACATTTTGTCTATTACTAATTTTGCCTGTCCATGTATTTTAAGCTACATGTGTTACCAGTCCCTGTTTATGAACATTGATTACAGAATGTATGGTGGAAAATATATACAAGAAAGAAGTTTTATGCGATCTTGTTTGAGATACTTCAATCAGGTTATTGCAAAAATTACCCTATTGCTTCTACCTTGCCGGTAAAAGATAGGCTTGTGGATTTTAGCTGCCACCCACCCGCGCGTCATCGCCCAAATCACTGGGGGAAAAAAGAGAGAAAAAAGTGATACATACATACACATTTCTCTCTCCCAACAAGTATCATATGCACCAAGTGGAGTTGATAGTGTCAATATTACCCTTTGATGTAAATCACTTTTGCCCCCATTGTGTGCTATGCTTTTTTTTATTACTAAATATCGTATCTCTCTCTCTCTCCAACTTAAATTACAAAGGCACCTTACTAGAACATCCGGAATGTGTTGCTTGATGCCAGGAGTCTGATAATTATCAGTGACCAATGTTTTATTTGATATTTTGGTCTGAAAAGCGTCGCTTTCGTTCCTCTTATTGCCGCTATGGCACAATCAACCCTCATCTCCACCACCATGTAAAAAAGACACCCCCCCCCCCCCAAGAAAACATTAAAAAAAATCAAGAGATCCTTATTCTGCACAGCACCGCTCGAAGTCTTATATGACTAATTTTCCAATTTCATGTCGGCAACTGTTTGGCCCGAACGTTGTATTTTCGTTCCTTCTGCTCCTCTTTTACCGTAACCCGTCACCACCCCTATCCCGACCACAACCACACCACCACACAAGTAAAACAGCTCCTTATCCAATAAAGCGGCACTCAAAGTCTTACGTGACTAAATTTCTATTTGATGTCAGTAACTTTTGGCCCTAACGGTATCAGTTGTGCTCCTCATTCCGGTGTTACCTTCACCCTCCACCGCTATACCATCACTCCAATTACCGCTATATTATCCCCTCCCTCCCCTCCCTCCCCTCCCCCCCTCCCCTCCCCCCCCCCCCCACCCCCCAAAAAAAAGAAGGAAAAAAAAGACGAAGAAATTAATAAGAAACATAAGCGAAAAATAATAAGAAGGAAAAAGACAAAAATACCCGCTCCTTATCCAATAGAACGGCACTCGGAGTCTGATGTGACCAATTTTCCATTTGATGTGGATAACTTATTGGCCCGAACAGGGTTGCCAGGACCAGAAAGGGAGCCAGAGGGGGGGGGGGCTAGGGGTAGATGAGCGGGGGAGCATGTTTCGGCTAATTAGTTTCTGCCTTTGATCCTCCACGCGCCAGGGACTGATCAACTTAGCCAGCCAAAACGGCCAATATCTGTAAACACGACATTGATCTCCCCAACTAAACGCCGGCAAAAGTGGCTAGCAACACGGACTTCTGCTGTTCTCCTGTTAGATTGGCCAGATTTCTTTTCTTTTCTGACTTTTTTTTTTTTTTTTTTTTTTTTTGGGGGGGTGGTTGGATGTGGACTTTGGGGAATGAATGTGGGCAAATATGGGATAGGGGGGGGGGGGAGGGGGTGTATGTGAGAGAGAGGCTGGAAAAAGGAAGAAGTGTGGACGTTGACGTGGAAGAAGAGATGGGTTGTTAGCCAGGACAGAAGCTTATCCTTCTGTAAAAAATAAAAATGAATAAAAAGCCTAGCTAATGCAATTTTTAACCTGCGATGTATTTTTCATTATTTCTGGAACAGCTGCGACGGCAGTCAAAGACAACACTGATAAAAACAAAGACAGCTCAAAGGGGAATTTGAGTCATGCTGTCCTTTTTATGCACTCTGCTGTAGGCTGTAACATATGCAACAGAGAAATACAGATACTTCAAATTGTCAGTTATTATGCACGGTGCAAGACTAATTGTCCGTCAAACGGATTGTGGCTTGTCTGTTTTGCTCTCCTATAACATTTATAAGCTTTTCTTATACATCATACCCCCCCCCCCTTTTTTTTTCCCACCAAGCCTCCAACTCCACCATTTTCGGCTTCCTTTGTCTACTCTTTTTTTAATCATTTTCCAGCGCATTTTCCTTTATTTTTTCTTTTTCGTTGTTTCTACAGTGAAAACTAATAATGCATCATGTCAGGCGGCCTGAAACACACTGAAGAAACTGCCGCTAAAAATCTAACACCGTTTGCAGATTATATTCGTTGGCCATTAATCCACCCACCACCACCACCACCACAAAGTGAACGTCAGACCTTGTCGAAGCGTCGATCCCTCTCCCTTTCTCTCTCCCCCCTCAAGCAGCACTGCCCTATTCACTGCACACAGA
Organism: Littorina saxatilis; assembly: GCF_037325665.1. Lineage (NCBI taxonomy): Eukaryota > Metazoa > Mollusca > Gastropoda > Littorinimorpha > Littorinidae > Littorina > Littorina saxatilis. Next base: position 88,820,745 of record NC_090245.1, read on the forward strand.
GAAATTCAATTAGCTTTAATCGACCTCGCCACGGGTAAAATAAAGACGGTGGGGTGACGTTTTGTGGGGGTGTTCCGTCACACCCCATGATTGCACGGTCCGGGGTCTGGCGGCCTAGGAACCGAGGGGTCTAACGGTTTGAACCCCGGGTCGTCATGGCAGCGAGGAGGGTGTCAGGGAGGAGACAGAAAGCGGCAGAGAGGGAGAGGGATCTAACGGTATCGAAACCGAGGGTTCTAACGGTTTGAACTCCAGGTCGAAATGGCATCGAGAGGGGTGCAAGGGACGTGGCAGAAAGGTTCCCGGGCGGCAGAGGGAGGTGAAGGGTTGGGGGGGGGATGGATAGGGTCTAGTGGCCTCAAAACCGAGGGGTCCGACGGTTTGAACCCCACATCGACATGACAGGAAGGAGAGTGCAGGGGAAAAATTAATGCAGAAAGGTCCCCTGGTGGCCGAGAAATGGGGAATGAGGCCCGAGTTAGCTCATCGTTCACCCAGCGGTTTCCTGGCTGCAGCCTGGGCACGGTTTGAACCCCGGGTCGTTATGGCACTGAGAAAGGCGCAAGGTATACGACAGGGTATAAGGCAGAAAGGTTTTCGGGTGGCTGGGGAAGTGGGTTGGGATCTGAGTTAGCTCATCGTTCACCCTGCGGTTTCTTCGCCACAGCCTTGGAACCGAAGGGTCTAACGATTTGAACCTCGGGTCGTCATGCCAGCGAGGAGGATGCTAAGAAAGGCAGAAAGGTCCCCGGGTGGCGTAGAGAGCGGGCAGGGAGTCTGAGTTAGCTCATCGTTCACTCAGTGGTTTTCTCACCGCAGCCCCCTCTAAACAGGGTGCGTCGGCCAAAAGGGTACTGACTGAGGGGCAACTGCCAGTGCCACTAATCAAGTAATGCTTTTTGATTGATTAGCTCCCAGAGATTAAAACTAATTTTATTAAGGGTAAGGGAGGTGGTCGTGGAAGGGGGAATGTTTTTTGAGCCCATCCCTTAACCCTCCAGGGGCTGGGTGGGTAATGATTCAGCGGGGTCCAGCCTTTGCCACCAGCACCGGTAATTAGATCATGGTGGCGCAAAGGGAAACACGCAGCCGGGATGGTTTGCGGTTGTGTCTCCCTCCACGCCAGCCCCTCAGTGCCTGACCAAACAGACTTTGTGGTTGGCGATGAGAATGGGGGTACTAAAAAGACTCGTGGTCTGGAAATTAAGACAAGGCTGGGGGGAGGGGGGGTGGGGTGGGGTGGGGCGGGGCGGTTAAGGCTGCGTGTGCGGGGGCGCTGGGAGACTGGGGGAGGGAGAGAATTGCGGTCGTTGAAAATGACACGACGGAGGTTCACAGCGACAGTTGACTTGGCCATCGTCAGGCCAGAGAGAGGGAAGGAGGGGGAAAATGAAGGAGGAGGCGTTTAACTGATGAGCGGTTTTGTCTTTGATGAGGTGATTGCTTTTTGTGGTTAGCCGCGAGGAGGTTGTGCCTCCCCCATCTGGCGTCACAAGCTGCAGCATTTTGGTTTTTTTTCCAGAAGCTTGGGGGTGGGGGCTGAGGGGGGTGGAAAGGAAGGGCGTGTGTGCGTGCGTGTGTTTGTGTGATTATGTGTGTGTGTGCGTGCGCGCGTGCGTGAGTACGTGCGTGCGTGCGTGTGTGTGTATGGTGTGTGTGTGTGTGCGTGTTTGTGTGTGTGCGTGTGTGTGTGTGTCAGTGTGTGCGTGCATGCATGCATGTGTGTGTGTGTGTGTGTGTGTGTGTGTGTGTGTGTGTGTTTACATGCGTGTGAGTGTTTGTTTTATATGTATGTTTTGCGTGTGTATTTGTGTTAAAATTCTGAAAGTAGCCAAACTCTGTCATTTCATAACACACATGATGCTTCACAGGCCAACCGAGAAGGGTCAGACAGAGACTCAGAACTTCTCAACGCCCACGACCTTGAGATCTCTGCCCCTCCGCAAGCCACGACCCCCAGAGGTCCGTCAGCCGGACCGCGGCCACCCTTGACTCTTCCTCCTGTTTTTAAAGACCAGCGACCCACAGTTTCTGCAAACCGGGAAAAGACCAAGATCACCATTGGCGAGTTTTATGCCTCTTCGGAAAGTAGTGAGTGCCTCTCTATATCCTACTTATTTTACAAAAGAATAACATATATTAATGGTGTGTAATACTGTCTCAGAAAATCATTTCAAAATATTTAGGCTGCCGGAAGCGTTGGGGTTTGAATGTGTCACAATGGTTATTTATCAAAAGAAACGAAAACGTGTTTTCGTAGACGCAAATGTAACATTTTATAGAAAGGAAACATGACCATTAACTTTCCGAACAATGACAGTTTGTTCTATCATTCTCTCTCTTTATATTGGTATCATAAAAGATATGTGGAACATCTCCTTTTACAGTGAGCAACTCAGTCAAAAGCTCCTCAGCTCCTACATCCGTCAGGAAACAACCACCACCAAAGTCGTCCAAACCGCCGTCTCCAAAATCTTCCGCCCACAGCAAAGTTGTTCCCTTGGTTGTGGAAGTACCCTCCGTTCCCGTAGACTCCGAGTCTGAGCATGGAGAACCGCTGCCTGTATCTACAAGAGAAGAGATGATGCTCGAAGATGAAGCGGTGTCCCACGATACACATAAGAACCCTGCTTCCAACACGTTGGTTTTACCTTCAGCAATGAGGAACGTGACTTCAGGCAGTACGACTGGTCTTATTAGTTCAGCACAGTCGAGGTTCAGCAGATCCGAAGCTCCTTCCGAGTTGTGGCCGTCCAACACGCAAAAGGCTTTGCAAGATACTAACGCTAAAGAAGAGGGGGGAGAAGCAGGAGCACACATCATTCCTAGGGTGGGAAGAGGCGGAGGAGGGGTAGGGGGAAGAACTGGCAGTATCGGAGGGTCGTCGCTCTTGGGACCAAGATCACGAACGTCTTTCATCGGGAATACCAACCCCACAGTGCAGGTCAGCCGAAACCCACCCAAGAACTTCACAGTCCAACGAGAGAAGAGCGTGGTGGTTGGCAAAAGCATGGACATCCTGGATGCCAGTCAGCTACTCGCTTCGGGAGCACCTGCCAAAGGAGATCCTAGACCTTCTCTTGGTCGGCCGTACGGTACTGAAGGACCAGGGATGGGATACTTCTCAGATACCTTCGGATATCCTATCAACTTTGACGATTTTGACGGCTACGATTTTGACTACTTGGAGGCATCCCCCAGACTCTTCGGCAAGGACATGGAAATGCAGCACGTGCCAACACATCATCTGGACGGAGACTTTGGGGTAAGTGTGTTGTTATGTCGTGTATGTTTGGTGTGTGATTAAGCACATAGCTTACCGACGATGGAAACGATACTGAGGAGATTTGTTTTGCCTTGTCTGTGAGTGCAAGCCGTGAAGAAATTAAAATCAAAATGTTCAAGGAAAGCAACTCTGTCTATTTCAATAGAAAAGCATATTTGGGAATGTTATAAATAGTTTATTTTGCTTTTGGATTCAGACAATGAATTAACGCCGATAAGACGTTGCAGTCTCATGTTGCAGTTATTGGTCATCTAAATTAATGGTTGGAAGGATGAGTGAAGATTACAATGGCATGCACATATAAGATACATTTTGACGGAACGCAGCAAAGACGGGTAGAAATCTTGTCATATTATTTTAGACAGCATAACATAGACGAGCTCTTGTTGTAATATAAATTAGATAGCACTTAACGATAGATGTGAGGTTCACTGAAACAGTTTGCACAACAGTTTGACGTGAAATATAGACTTGACGTATAGCACAACGTGTTTGATTAACTCGCACACTAGTTTTCACGTGAAATATAGACATGGCACGATGTGTTTGTTAATTCAAAGTCTGTACTATCCTACAGCCTACGACGTCAAAGATATGAAGCGCTGTATTTGTATAGGTGCTTCTATTGCTATATTTAGTTCTTTCTTTCAAATATGCAAGGGCATACACGTATAAAGCATGGCTTCACAGCAACAAAAAAAAGCTTTTAGTTCTTTCCTTCTTTTTTTGCATGGTGTGACTTGTTATCAGAATTCTATACTGCTGACATGATCATTATTTCACAAATAAACCAGACACCATAATTAATATGTTTGACATTCCTTTTGCGTGGATTGACTATATACATGTGTTTTGAAATGCACTTTGTCCGCTACCGGCACGGTTGGCCTATTGGTAAGGCGTCCGCCCCGTGATCGGGAGGTCGTGGGTTCGAACCCCGGCCGGGTCATACCTAAGACTTTAAAATTGGCAATCTAGTGGCTGCTCCGCCTGGCGTCTGGCATTATGGGGTTAGTGCTAGGACTGGTTGGTCCGGTGTCAGAATAATGTGACTGGGTGAGACATGAAGCCTGTGCTGCGACTTCTGTCTTGTGTGTGGCGCACGTTATATGTCAAAGCAGCACCGCCCTGATATGGCCCTTCGTGGTCGGCTGGGCGTTAAGCAAACAAACAAACAAACAAACAAACAAACTTTGTCCGCCGACATTAGCCGAGCCGCAAAGTACACGTTTGATCCAATATTATTAATCTACATTCCAGGTATAGTACATTGATTGGGATTTTTTAACAAGATACAGTTATAGAAAAAGCTTGCGGGAGAATTGTATGTACGCTGAAACTACTGGATTTCAAACAGGCAAGGCAAGAGCAAGTGACCTCTGCGCCAAGATCAGGGAACAAGGTCTCTAGGTCAAGGTCAGCGCTGTCCTCGCGTGACCTTGCATGGATTGACCAATTACTACTGCAGAAAGTCGTCAGCAAGGGAGTAAGATTTTAAAGATTACGATGTCATTAACAAAACGGGAACAGGTGTTGTAATCTCACTACTAATTGCTTACTTTGACGTAGAGTTTCTTGTATCTATATATATAAAGTAACTTCTTTTGTGATATGTATACCCAGATTATTTTCTCAATATTTTGTGGTTGTGCTTTTTGTTTTACTTGTAACCTATTTCTTTTCGGTTTATGGTGTATATAAAAGTATGTGCCTCTGTTGTTGTTTTTTAAGTTGGTGCTTGAGTGTTTTTGTTTTTGTTTTTTGTTGTTGTGTTGCTTGCAGAACAGAAGGAATATTTTAAAATTACATTACATTTTATATTCAAAAGCTGTTAGATTAACATTAAAGTTTATTTAATTTAGGTGACAAAAGAGATTAGGATTTTGCCTCTTACTGATCAACGGGGAAAGTGAAGTTGTTGATTATAAAGATGCTTTAAAAACACGAGAATACCGTTGGATTGTTCATTATGTACAGTGATATTTGTCTGAGACAAGACGAAGCAAGCGTGTCCCTTCGTATAGCACATGCCCTTTCATGACAGTTTGAGAAGCTAAAGGTACCCTCCTTCCCATGAACACAATTCGGATCACCATCTCAGACCCGGCCAGGATTTTACACAGGGTAAGACCATCCCTCCACTTGGACTCATGCAAAAATTAAACAGCCTGGGTGTTCTCTGTGCAGACTGGATTTTTTTATATTAATTAATTAAGAAACGCTATCAGTGGCTTCTCAGGACGTTAATTCATCACCAGAAAAACTGTAGCTCATCACAGCAAGCAGTCATGGTGTTGATATTTGGTATGTGTCCAAGTGGGGGGATGGTCTTATCCCATTGATGTACAAGCCTGGTCAGATCTGAGATGGTGAGCCTATCTGTTTTTTACTGGAAGCAGTGTGCCTTTAAAAGAAGATAAAAACTAATGGACAACGGGGTGTCCTTTTCTGGCAGGTGTCCTTTCATCAGCTGGTCCTCACATTGCAGGTACCGTCGTGTTTTTTGTAAGAGTTTGATTCTTTATGGTGTCAGGTTTCAACAGTCAGATTGGTGCATAGATTTTTGTTCATGCAGGTGTTGGTTCTAATGTTACAATTTTGAAGACTCGAGTTTCTTTACTTTTGTTTTCTGGAATTTGCTCTTAGAGTTAGAGGTATTTAGTTTTTATGTTTTTGATTTTGTTACAATTTTGGTTATGGTTTCCGTTTTACGGTTAGCATTCTTATAACTTTGAATAGTTTTTACAACTTTTTACTCCTCATTTTGATCTTTTTTACATTTAGTCAAGTTTTGACTAAATGTTTTAACATAGAGGGGGAATCGAGACGAGGGTCGTGGTGTATCATATGTGTGTGTGTGTGTGTCTGTCTGTGCGTGTGTGTGTGTAGAGCGATTCAGACCAAACTACTGGACCGATCTTTATGAAATTTGACATGAGAGTTCATGGGAATTATATCCCCGGACGTTTTTTTCTTTTTTTCGACAAATACTTTAAATGACGTCATATCCGGCTTTTTGTAAAAGTTGAGGCGGCACTGTCACACCCTCACTTTTCAATCAAATTGATTGACATTTTTGTACAGCAATCTTTGACGAAGGCCGGACTTCGGTATTGCATTTCAGCTTAGTGGCTTAAAAATTAAAAATCTGAAAATTGTAATAATTTTTGTTTTATATAAAACGATCCAAATTTACATTCATCTTATTCTACATCATTTCCTGATTCAAAAAACATATAAATATGTTATATTTGGATTAAAAACAAGCTCTGAAAATTAAAAGTATAAAAATTATGATCAAAATTAAATTTCCGAAATCGATTTAAAAACAATTTCATCTTATTCCTTGTCGGTTCCTGATTCCAAAAACATATAGATATGATATGTTTGGATTAAAAACACGCTCAGAAAGTTAAAACGAAGAGAGGTACAGAAAAGCGTGCTATGCAGCACAGCGAAACCACTACCGCGCTGAACAGGCTCGTCAGTTTCACTCCGTTATGCACAAGCGGCGGACTACGGTCATTGTGAAAAAATGCAGTGCGTTCAGTTTCATTCTGTGAGTTCCACAGCTTGACTAAATGTAGTAATTTTGCCTTACGCGACTTGTTTTTTATGTGCTTTAACTATGGCTTTTAAGCAGTTGCTTTGGTGTATGCTAAGTGACTAAGACATCAGCTTTTGAGCTTCCGGCATGATTACCTCCACCCCCCCCCCCCCTAAACATTCACACATTCTCATCCATGGTGCTTTTGTATATTCGATTTCGTTCATAGCATATGTTTTCTCTTTCTCTGTCTTTTGTTGTTGTTATTATTTGGTGCGGTTGCTTTTTACATTTAGTCAAGTTTTGACTAAATGTTTTAACATAGAGGGGGAATCAAGACGAGGGTCGTGGTGTGTGTGTGTGTGTGTGTGTGTGTGTGTGTGTGTGTGTGTGTGTGTGTGTGTGTGTGTGTGTGTGTGTGTGTGTGTGTGTGTGTGTGTGTGTGTGTGTGTGTAGAGCGATTCAGACTAAACTACTGGACCGATCTTTATGAAATTTGACATGAGAGTTCCTGGGAATGATATCCCCGGACATTTTCTTCTGTTTTTCGATAAATACCTTTGATGACGTCATATCCGGCTTTTTGTAAAAGTTGAGGCGGCACTGTCACACCCTCATTTTTTCAATCAAATTGATTGAAATTTTGGCAAAGCAATCTTCGACGAAGGCCGGACTTTGGTATTGCATTCCAGCTTGGTGGCTTAAAAACTAATGAATGAGTTTGGTCATTAGAAATCAGAAACTTGTAATTAAAATTATGTTTTTATTAAACGATACAAAAATAATTTCATCTTATTCTTCGTCATTTTCTGATTCGGACGATGTAAGCTCTTTGTTGGGTTTATTTTTTGTATCGAGACCATAACATCAGAAATCTGAATTACTTGCTTGTGTGGTGACAGTGCGAATGGGGGATGGGGGGGGGGGGGGAGTGTGTGTGTAGAAAGTGGGAGGGATAAAATGGAAGACCAGTGGACCTGGAACTGTCTTAATTTCCAAACGGGAACGAATCAACTAAAAAGTAACACGTGTTTCGTTGAAAGCCTTGTCTATAGCTTTAGCGCTTGACCGGCACCAGGGGCACTGTAGAATATAAACTTGTTTGCGTTACGGTATGGTACTTGGATAGACAAGAGAGAGTTTTGGGCCTTATAGCACGCCCAACCTCACCCAAATAAAGGCCAAAAAAAAATAGGTGTGGTTACGGTAACATAGCCAAAACAAATAGGGTATGTAGGTAGGCAATCACTTTTTTTTTTAACTTTTTTTTCTAATGTGTACAAATTAAACCTACTTGACAGGGAAATAAGTGTGCGACACGGGCGCTTTCGCTTTCATTGCGTTTTTTGCACTCGTTTTTTTGTTGTTGTTGTTGTTGACAAATGTAATAAAAAGTTATAGGATCGGCCCCTAAAAATAGGGTAGGTCGGGTTACCGTAACCACACCTATTTTTTTTTAGGCCTAAGGGCTTGTACATGTTGGCGACACAAATGACCGCTTGTGAACCTATGAGGTCAAGGACTGAGGGCGGCAGCAACCGTGAGTCCTGTTTGCACTGCAGAACCACAGTTGGTGTGTACGTCATGCTGGTCATGCTGGTCACATACTGACCGCGCTCACTCGGCGGTCTGCGAGTAAAGACAAAAACATTCAGTTTGTTGTATTTTTCCAAGATAAACAGCAGGAGAATTATTCAGAAATTTATTCAGAAATAAAACACGTATTGAATGAATTAGAGTGGGGTCGAGGATGATGGGGTGTAAAGCAATAGAGAACTTTCTGTATTACGAAACAAAATGTGTTGTTGTTGTTGTTGTTGTTGTTGTTGTTGTTGTTGTTGTTGTTGTTGTTGTTGTTGTCGTTTGGTTGTCGTGTTTTATTGTCAGTGTGTGTGGGTTTTCTTTATTTTATTCGGGTGGGTGGGGGTGGGGGTCGTTCAGTTTGACAGGTGAAATAAATACGCTGAACAAATTGATCAACGTGTAGTATGGGTTTGTCCCGTGGGACAACGACGTTTGCTGGAACAAAGCCAATAATGTCCACTACGTTTGACACATTCATTCTACACAATATTCACACCTTCACGATCATCGCATGAAAAGGAATGATGGGGGTAACAGAGAGAGGTATGGAGATGGGCTGACCACAAAACGGCCACAGCGGGGACCTCGTTTGACCTCCACGGTCATTCCCTTCCGGGCAGAGGAGAGGAGTGCGAGCAGTGTTTGTCCATTACGTCAGCGGTGTTGGAGGGAGAGCTCGAGGGCAGTGCGTTATGTCAGTGTGGGCGTCATAACATGACCTCTACTCTGACCTCAGTTGACCGATGGCCAGTTTTCCTCTGACGGTCGAGGCTTGCCTGGTTCTGTTCTGCTCGTCTGTGGTCAAAAAGGCACAGGAAAGGGGGAAGAGAGGCAGGGGGTGGTTGGGGAAGGGGGGCTCAAGAAAGGAAGGACACAAGGTGGCCTGAAGACGACAGTGGAAGCTGAAAACAGCGAAGACCAATGCTGCTGTCCAAGTTTCAGGAAAGCTGTAGAATTTGTTCAAATTGTTCACGATCGATTGTCGGCAAGAGAGTTTTATTCAGCACATCGGTCTACAATTTCTTTCAGAACTAGTTACCACCCTAAGTAGAATTTTCTGTGATCAGCATCTCCGATCCTCGAGATATATAATTATGCGAACAGTTTACTGACTTGAGTTTTCCAGATTGGTGCCAGTCAGGACAAGCGGACCCAGGATACGAGCATGTAGACCATTGCAGCCTGTCCACCAGGTTAACCATGTCAGTAACTGTTTACTGCCTTTCACGCCTGGTGGCGTGTAGGGCAGCGAAGTGTTGTTTTCCTTTGTCGCTGTTTCTGTAACTCACTCGGTTTTACCAGTTAGAGTTGTTGGCCCTAAGCTGAACCCCCAACCTGGAGGACCAGGGTACACATTTTAGTCTGGCCTCTACCTCACGCGGATCTGTTCGGCATGGTTGGACCTACCAGGGACACGAGGTCCCCGCCGACATAGCTCCGGAGGTTGTCAAGGCACACAAGCCCCCACACCACGATCAAGGTAAGTGCACCAGGTGGGGGCATGTCAGTAAGAGTGATGTTAATTGCTTTCTGTGCGGATGTTCTCGACGTGATCTCCGCCGCTGTTCGAGGACCAACAAGGCCATCTTCCTTCTACAGAACTTCTGTTATTACATATTTTGACACAGAATGAGCAGAAACGTATCGGTAAACGCCTGAAATTTAATTTTCTAGCAAATGAATCATTAACTGTCAAGCTTTGGTCACAGTCAATGCGCATGTTTGCATTTTCTTGAAAACTATGCAACGAAACCATACTATAAGAGGTTCACATTCCACTTCGCCCCATTTCCCTTTCGCCCCAAGATTTCGGGCATTTCGGCTCACTAAGTTATTTACTCCATCGCCCCAAAGTGTTTACCTCTTCGCCCAAAACTTTGTATCCCTTCGCCCTAAGCCATTTAGGGGCGATATGGCTTGGGGCAAAAGGGAAATGGGGCAAAAGGGATGGATACCCTAAAAGACTGTGGTTAACAATAAGTTGGCACCAACGCCTACTAGTAGTTTACTACCTAACTTAGCAACGTTGAGCGGCAACAAGAGACAAGGGGTGGCTTAGCTATTTAGGAGCGTGTCCGCTGAGACGATTATGGGTGGAATTAGTCACCATCATGTCCAGTGGTCTCCCCTGATGACAGGTCGCTGGCCGCAGTGTACAGGGTCTGAGTGATCGTCTCCCCTTGCTCATAAATCATCTCCCCCTTTCCGATGTCCTGGCTCTGGATCTGGATGTGAATCTCTCTCTCTCTCTCTCTCTCTCTCTCTCTCTCTCTCTCTCTCTCTCTCTCTCTCTCTCTCTCTCTCGCGCGCGCGCGCGCTCTCTCTATCTCTCTCTCTATCTCTCTCTCTCTCTCTCTCTCTCTGCCCTTCTCTCTCTCTCTCTCTCTGTTTCTCTCTCTTTCTGTCTCTCTCTGTTTCTCTGTCTCTGTCTCTCTCTCTTTCTCTCTCTCTCTCTCTCTGTCTCTCTCTCTCTCTGTCTCTCTCTCTCTCTCTGTCTCTCTGTCTCTGTCTCTGTCTCTGTCTCTCTCTCTCTCTCTCTCTCTCTCTCTCTCTCTCTCTCTCTCTCTCTCTCTCTCTCTCTCTTGGTATAGCGGTGATCAGTCATAATTCCAGAGGCATGTCAGTTTGACGCGCGACCCGATGAATAACGGCGGAACATGACCTTTACATAAACTCTCGCTTTTGTCACCGACCCCGCTCGTTGATGGAACACCTTTTCTCTGTTTCCAATAATCAACGCTCCCAATTTTGGGCCTTGTTTTTCTTCTTTTTCTTTTTTCCCCCGTGTATCATGATACGCTCCCGCTCTGTCTCTCGGTTTTCGTCTCTCTCTGTGTCTCTCTCTCTCTCTGTATCTTTCTATTTCTCATTCACTTCCGATCCACCGGCACGGTTGGCCTAGTGGTAAGGCGTCCGCCCCGTGATCGGGAGGTCGTGGGTTCGAACCCCGGCCGGGTCATACCAAAGACTTTAAAATTGGCAATCTAGTGGCTGCTCCGCCTGGCGTCTGGCATTATGGGGTTAGTGCTAGGACTGGTTGGTCCGGTGTCAGAATAATGTGACTGGGTGAGACATGAAGCCTGTGCTGCGACTTCTGTCTTGTGTGTGGCGCACGTTATATGTCAGAGCAGCACCGCCCTGATGTGGCCCTTCGTGGTCGGCTGGGCGTTAAGCAAACAAACAAACAAACAAAAAACTTCCGATCCTACTCTCTCTCTCTCTCTCTCTCTCTCTCTCTCTCTAGAGCTCTCTCTCTCTCTCTCTAGAGCTCTCTCTCTCTCGCTCTCTCTCTGTGTCTCGCTGACTTCGTTCATTAGTTTAATTGTTATTCGCAGGAAAATTGCTTGGCCGGCGAGTCTTGTTAGAAGAAGTTCTAGTCCTTTTTACATTTAGTCAAGTTTTGACAAAATGTTTTAACGTAGAGGGGGGAATCGAGACGAGGGTTGTGGTGTATGTGTGTGTGTGTGTGTGTGTGTGTGTGTGTGTGTGTGTCTGTCTGTCTGTCTGTCTGTCTGTCTCTGTGTGTGTGTGTAGAGCGATTCAGACCAAACTACTGGACCGATCTTTATGAAATTTGACATGAGAGTTCCTGGGAATGATATCCCCGGATGTTTTGTTCTTTTTTTCGATAAATACCTTTGATGACGTCATATCCGGCTTTTTGTAAAAGTTGAGGCGGCACTGTCACACCCTCATTTTTCAATCAAATTGATTGAAATTTTGGCCCAGCAATCTTCGACGAAGGCCGGACTTCGGTATTGCATTTCAGCTTGGTGGCTTAAAAGTTAATTAATGACTTTGGTCATTAAAAATCTGAAAATTGTAAAAAAAAAAATGTTTTTAAAACGATCCAAATTTACGTTTATCTTATTCTTCATCATTTTCTGATTCCAAAAACATATAAATATGTTATATTTGGATTAAAAACAAGCTCTGAAAATTAAAAATATAAAAATTATTATTAAAGTAAAATTTCCGAAATCGATTTAAAAACAATTTCATCTTATTCCTTGTGGGTTCCTGATTCCAAAAACATATAGATGTGATATGTTTGGATTAAAAACACCCTCAGAAAGTTAAAAAGAATAGAGATAAAGAAAAGCGTGCTATCCTTCTCAGCGCAACTACTACCCCGCTCTTCTTGTCAATGTCACTGCCTGTGCATCGAGAGGTGGACTGACGATGCTACGAGTATACGCTCTTGCTGTAAAAATGCAGTGAGTTCAGTTTCATTCTGTTAGTTCGACAGCTTGACTAAATGTTGTAATTTCGCCTTACGCGACTTGTTACATTTAGTCAAGTTTTGACTAAAAGGGGGTGAATCGAGACGAGGGTGTGGTGTATGTGTGTGTGTGTGTGTAGAGCGATTTAGAGAAAACTACTTGACCGATCTTCATGAAATTTTACATGGGAGTTCCTGGGTATGATATCCCCATATATTTTTTTCATTTTTTTGAAAAATGTCTTTGATGACGTCATATCCGGCTTTTCGTGAAAGTTGAGGCGGCACTGTCACGCTCTCATTTTTAAACCAAATTGGTTGAAATTTTGGTCAAGTTATCTTCGACGACGCCCGGACTTTGGTATTGCATTTCAGCTTGGAGGCTTACAAATTAATTAATGAGTTTGCTCATTAAAGTTGTCATTAAAATCGGTTTTTTGCAAACTGATTTAAAATTGATTGCATCGTATTCTTCATGACATTCTGAATCTAAAAATATATACATATGTCATGTTTACTCTTAAAATGTGATCACAATTAACGAAAATAGATTAATTAGTCTTACGATTAAAATTTAAGAAATCGATCCAAAAATGATTTCATCTTATTCTTTATCGTTTCCTGATTCCAAAAACATATAGATATGATAGGTTGTATTCAAAACAAGCTCAGAAAGTTAACACGATTACAGAAAAGCGCGCTTTCCTGCTTAGCACAATACGCTACCGCGCTATTCTGGCGTGTGCATATCACTGCGGTTTGCACGTGGGAGGTGAGCGATTTCCTTTTCGCGGGGATTGACGAAGCTGTACTGTCTTGGTGAAAAAAATACAGTGCGTTCAGTTTCATTCCGTGAGTTCGACAGCTTGACTAAATCATAGACCATTTATCCTGGACCGCCAACTAGCTCTTTCTCCGCTCTTTCTCTCTATTACGAGGTAGCGGCACTCGGATTTAGGAACCTACGCTTACATGGCCTTTCAAAAATCAGGGGGATGTCATATCCGGTGTCGATTGTAAACATGGACGAAGTTGCCGAGGTAAGTTCTGAAAATGCTAAAATAAACTCAGCAAAAGTGCATATGGAACATGTTTTTCGATGAGTTTTGTTAAGTTTAGTTTGGAGTTTTGGAAAATCCAGTTCATTTTCACCTCCCATTGTCACAAATAACTGGAGCGTGCTTTCTTTTCACTGTCTTCGAACCGCTGGCCTTTCAAACCGGACGTCACGCGCCCCTGAAAGTCAGTCGAGAGTCGTAACCTCGAAGGGTCACGTGACGAGTTGGCGGTCCAGGCTATATTTGGTCGTTGACTAAATGTAGTAATTTCGCCTTACGCGACTTGTCTTTTTTTTCGCTCGCTACACCAAAGAGAGCGAGGAACAGAATATGTTTTCGCCTTCATTGGTAACACACGCAGAAAGACAACAATTTGACAATCCTTTTCCTTTCTCTCGCTTGCTACACATTGGGACATAATAATCTGTTTCTCGCCTTCTTTGATAACATACGCAGATAGACAACAGCCTTGACAGCAATAACGGAGTGTCCGCTGTGTCGTCGGACTATTCACGGTATACAGACGTTCGGTCGGCCAGTCTGGAACAGCGACACGCCCCTATCGGCTCACGTCGGCTGTGGCCGAGGCTTTGTCACATCAAGGGTTGTTTGCTGTCTGCTGGAGTAAACTTGTGCAAGAGAGGTATTTGTGATGTCGATGTTGGTGGCACTGTCGCAGGCCTTGATGGCTGTCGAAGGAGGTTGGGGTTGACCGCGCAGGGGGGAGGGGGCAGGATGACAGAAAGAATGGAGACGTTGGAGGTAATGGTTTGGCGGGGGTATGGGGGGTGGGGTGCCACGTCCCAGGGGCTTGTGTTAAGTGTGGATGTTTAATTGTTGAAGAAGCAAACACGTCACACACCATGCACATTCTGATGTCGACCCTTCTTTTATTTTGCACGATTGAGACAATGAGGATTAGGATAGGAAGGGCCAAGAGCGTGGATAGCAAGGATACGTAAAGTAAAAGAGCTTGTGGTAAGCGTGCACTGTTTCATCGTAAAAAAAAGTTAGGACTCAGACCCCCCCTCCCCCCTACCACAAATCGCATAATTTGTCATCGACCCAACATTATTTTTACGCCAGACACGTATTGTATGTGTCGGCTAAGTGTTGACTGTTTCTCTATCGAAGCTGTAGACTCGGCCTCCTATCACACCACACCACACACTCTGCCATCGACCCAGCGAAATGATCCCGTACGCCGCACACGGATGGCACCACTTCAGAGCTGACATGAGCGGGGTCCGACCTGTCATGATCTGCAGACGTGCGGGGATTGCGGGGATTGAACCCAGGCTCTGATAGAGATGACCTGTCACAATTCCGCTCTTCACAAAGACTTGGACTTCCTCGACTATCTTGTCATCACCGGCCGTCTGAAGAGGAGTTTGAACGGGACTCAAGCCGGGATGGCATGTAGCGATCCGTGCCTGTGCGGGGTTTGGTTCAGGCTGCACGGAAAATGGCCTGTATTCATGAACACTTTTTGGACTACATTGTCATCATATACGGCCCAAAGAGGTGTTGTTTTGCTGGACCTATAAGCAGGGATGCTATTTTGTGATCTGTGGTCTTTGCGAGGTTTGATCTCAGACATCTATATATGACCTGCTACAGTAGCGCTCTTAGCGAAAGCTTGCCGCAACCAAAGCTATACTGTACAGGCTTTGCTTGTAATCTTATGGCCTTTCTTGTCATCATCTACATTCGAAAGAGGGGCTTCTATTGGACTTAAGTAGGGATGGCATGTCATGATCTGTGGCCTGAGAAGGCTTGAACTGGGATCAGGTGAAGGGGAGACAGAAGTGATCCTTTTGATCTTTGGGTCTCTGTATAGATGACATTTGTGGTTAAGCTGCACGTGCCTCTGTGTACGTGACATCAGCTGGATCTATGTGTGAGGGGATTTTGTAGTCACTGTGTTGACGGCAGGAGCTTTGGGGAAAAAGAAGCGGCGGAGAAATGGAATGGAAAGTACGGGATCAGTCAGAATACTTATATATGTACCGTATACATGTGTGTTTTGTGTTGATTCGCAGGCGCAAAGTCGCACATGATTATGGAAAGTGGGAAGGAATTAAGGGGCGGCGGGGTGGGGTGGGGGGGGGAGGTGTTGAGAGACAGACATTCTAATTGTATCCTTAATAATCATGATGGTTCGTCGGTTATCATTTCAGGTACACTGTAACAGTCACTGGCTCATCACAACTTTAGAATTTGCTGTGACTTTGTTTTATGTCATGTGATTGTATTTAGTATGCACTCAAATGTTCCATAAAGTAGAATAAATCAAACAAGCAAAAAAATGAAGATAACATACAACAAGCAACCAAACGAATAGAAAAGAACGAACAAACACAGTATAGTAGTGCTATTTATCAACAACTGTCGGAACGAAGACATGCACAGAACAATAGTTCGCTTTCGCTTTTTCCCAATATCATTTTCACCTTTAATTGTGTTAACAGCCACCTCCACCACCACCTCAATTTCCTTATTGTTTACGCTCGCGTTCCATCGACTAAAATCTAGTATTCGGTCACTGTCAAAGAGAACCGTGTGTGAGACTGACGGTAACAAGACTATTCGTAATGAGAAATCAGTCATGTGTTCATTGGAGCGCTTGAGCACGTGTGCACTGTGGTAATGGTAGAACCCCTGTCTGTTTGTATTCGGTGATCTGCGACCAGTACTATGAGGATATTATTATGCACGAATTGCAGTATGGGGGTTGGGGCTCGGGGGGGGGGGGGGGGGGGGAGGGGGGGGGGAGGGGGAGGGGGAGAGAGGTCTAAAATACTAATAGCAGTATAGGCTGCCATGGGTTGGAGTCGGTGATAAGGGAATGTTGTGTTGATTGGTTTTTGGGTTGAAAGTGTGAACGTTCTTTATTTTTTGGGTTGAAAGTGTGAACGTTCTTTATTTTTTATGCACATGTGGTTTCTGTTTTGATTTTTGTTTTTTAATGCTCAGAATTGTGCTCTTGCAGATATAATGTCGATATTTATCTTATTTTGTCTAACCTCCTTTTACCCTTCATAATGTACCTTTTGTCTTGCAGGTTTGAAAGTTAATATAATGTTTCACGTCCGCCTTGACATGCAGTTTGACTGTTTTGTTTAAGTTCCATTTCCCACTTTTTCTTTTGTGCTTTTTTCTTTTGTTTAATTGGTTCTTGTTTTTCTTTATCAAAAAACAAGAAAGGTAAGTTGTTGGAACGTTTGATATTGATTTTTTCTTCTTCTTGTTTTTGAGTTACATTAATTTGAGAAGTTTGGACAAAAATGGATGAAAAGACACAATGAGGTATTTTCTTTTCTAAGTGTGGTAATATGTATAGATGCTTCATTCATTGAACTTTTAAAGTTTAACGTTTAGAATGTTTAAGTATACTAATATCAAAAGTTTAAAACGTTTATGTTTTTTTTTTACTACATTTCTTGAACTCTAAGCTTTGTTTATTTATTTATTTTTTAAAAATAATTTTAATTCGATTTCTTGAATGTTATGAAGAGTGCCTCTCATTTTGAATTTGTACCCCGTCATCCTGGAAATGTCTAGTCTATCAGCTATGATAAAGTGGTCTTTTGTTAATTGCATTTTGATCGACATTTTGACGGGCGCTGTGGCGGGGTGGTTAGACGTCGGCCTTTTAATCGGAAGGTCGAGGGTTCGAATCCCGGCCGCGGCCGCCTGGTGGGTTAAGTGTGGAGATTTGTCCGATCTCCCAGGTCAACTTATGTGCAGACCTGCTAGTGGCTTATCCCCCTTTGTGTGAACACGCAAGCACAAGACCAAGTGCGCACGGAAAAGATCCTGTAATCCATGTCAGAATTCGGTGGGTTATAGAAGCACAAACATACCCAGCATGCTTCCTCCGAAATCGGCGTATGGCTGCCTTAATGGCGGGATAAAAACGGTCATACATGTAAAATTCCACTCGTGCAAAAACACGAGTGTACGTGGGAGTTTCAGCCCACGAACGCAGAAGAAGAAGAAGAAGAAGAAGAAGAAAAAGATCGACATGTTGTTGTTGTTGTTGTTGTTTTTGTTGTCTTCATGCCTTTTTTCTTGTGTGTAAGTTTTCGCCTGTCTGTTGCATGCAGCCGACCCAAGTGAAGAGGTCCACGTCGTTCTTCGGCGCCCTGTCCGGTCAGGTGTCCAGAAGCCCCACCAAGTTCTTCAGGAAGCCTACGCCTTCAGGGGTCCTGTCCAGGACGACAACACCCGCCTCACACACACCCGCCCCACACTCGTCCCTAGCCATGGCCTCCACCTTCGGCGGCAAGGCAGGAGGTGGAAGAGGAAGAGAGAGCAGGCTCAGCACCAGAGGGTTAGGAATGATGGTAAGAAACGGGGTAGGGGGAAACCAGGTTTCTCCTCAACGAGGATCCCAAGCTATGGCTGGAAGCAAACGCAGTGGTGGCGGAGGTTACCCAAGCAACCAGAACCCGGGTCCCCTATCCACCAAGGCGCCCGTGTTCTCTAGTGCTGCCTCCTGGCGCATGAGGCCCAACCTGCCTCACGACTTCTTGGACGAAAGCAAGATCCAGTCCGCGCCCACCAGTTCCCAAGGCGGAGGCAGAACACACGTGTGGTTTGCTGACCAGCGTAGCAGCAGTGTGACCGGAAAGCCTGAACAACCCACCTTAGCTGGTGCCGTCGCTGCTCCTGGAAAGCTTGCTTCCTTGGCTGCCAACACTGTGGAAAGCCCTTCTGTTCAGGACGGTCAGGCGACCTTTAACAGTCACGGGGAAGGCCATGGTAAAAGTCAGCCTCAAGGTCAAGGTGACGGTTCGCTGCGTCAGGGTGAAGGTCAGAAAAAAGGCCAAAAGCGACCAGTGCCTGTGATATCAGTTCTTGGGGACGAAAGCAACAACACCAACGCTAGCAACGTCACCCCAAACACGCGGCAGGCCCCCACCTTGTCCTACAAAACGCTAAACGGCAACGTCAAGAACAGCAGTGCCGCTAAAAACTCTCAACCGTCTAGTAACTCGAAATCGAGTGGCATCAGAACGATGCTTAGTGGCAGGAAACACACGAGCTTGACCTCTTTGGCGGGTCAAGGTCGTTCAAGGACAGAACTAGTTGTATCAGGTTCGATTGGTCGAAACAGAAAAGCTCATTTTGACTAGACACAATGTAGTCACGAAGAAAGAGTTGAACAGGAATTGCAGATGGAATTCTTCTTTCCTGCAGTTTCTGTATTCAGTGCCAGAATCAGATGCCAAAGTTTGAATTTTGTGACTGTTGAATTTCCGTGAAAATGAAATATACGGATCAAAATATTTAGTGAAACGTTTATTTATGTATGAATTTATTTATTTATTTATGTATTTTCTTGTTTGTTTGTTTGCTTGTTTGTTTATTCAAGTTATTTATTTATTTATTTGTGGTCCTTGATAATTGTGTTTCGTGTTTATTCATGCTGATTAATGTTTTGTTTTTCATTACTTCCCTTGTTTTTTTACGTTTGATTTTGTTTCTGATGTGGTCCAGTTTTTCAACCATTTATTCGTTTGATTTTTCTATTCATATATTTTTTTTAATTGTTATTTGACAACATATGTTTTCAAATGTTTACTTTTGATGTGTCATTCACAATTTTTTATTTTTTATTTGAATGCAATATAATTTATAATGGTTGATGGGTTGAAATAAAAATAAGCCAGAGCAATTGCTTCTTTGGGCGTTCACCTCCCTGTGGTGTTCAAATTATATATAAAAAAAAACAACACACGATCACAGCAAGAATGAATGAGAAATTGCTATTGTTTGCTTTCAGATGAAATATGAAGTGCATTGTATTGATGGAAAAACCTATGTTACGAAACTCTTGTACAAAAGGAAACCCCACATGCACACACTGAGTAAACAAGAAAATATACAGATTTATTTTGTGTGTTTGGCCTGTGAGTATTTGGATTCGGAATAAGATTATTTTCCATTGTCTTGTTGTTTCGTTGCATGAGTGAAGGAAAGTAAGTGCTTGTAGTACAACTATATACGTTTTTCTTTTTTTCTTAAAGGTATCATGAGTTACATGAACTATTGACACACGCACGCACGTACGCACGAACACGCACCTGAACGTCAATATATCTTAAAGACCTGCATCTTTCACATTTATTGCAGCTTGAATACCATTGCCTGGGATTTATTTTTCTCTAGCCCGTTAAAAAAACAATGCGATGTGACTGACTGTGTAGGGGTTATTAGTATTCATTGGTCTTTGTGGCATTGATTTGACTTCCGGGGTAGTAGTGAGGAAGTGTCTGAGACAGAGAGAGAGAGAGATCTGTATATTTAGTTCGATAAAATTAATCTTTATTTTCCGATGGTATAAATAGGCACTTTTCTGCGGTGTTGTTGTTGTTGTTGTTGTTGTTGTTGCATCCAGCCATTACCGAAATTGAGAAACAATATTGTTAAAACATAAAAAGGTATAATTACGATCGAAATGAATGTTACTGATAAACTAGAATGACTATACAGGTACATACAACGTCGAGAGAAAAATATAGATACACGAACGTCATTACATAATTATTAGAAAAAATGAAGAATAATACTGGACATTCATATAAAAAGCATTTATAGTTTGTTTCTAAGGCGCTTGGCTGGTTCACTCTTGGGAGAATTCATACTCAAAATTACCCTCACCACTGAAAAAAACAGTAGGTAAAGACTGTCACAGTAGACTTTCAGAACGTATAGCCATGCATAAGAGAGAGAGCGTGAGAGGAAGAGTGAGGGGGGGGGAGAGGGGGGGGAGGAAGAGAGATGGGATGGAAGGGCAAAATGGGGAAGAATAGTGTTTTTTTCTTCATCATTTTAATTAGTTTATTGTCCCACCAAAAAAATAACAGTCAACAGTTATTTGATAAACCATAAGAGAGAATAGTACCCACCTTTCTTACATATTTTTTTTGTGGTAAGCTTTTATTTTGCTTGTTTTATTTTTGTCTGAAAAGTAAACTTATTAAGTACATGTCTAGCAAAACAATTGTAATGACGCCATGTCTTTCTTGTTCAGCGCTGCGTCCGCCCCACACTCTGTCCTTTTATAGCGACTTCATTAAAACTGATCCGGTCCGATGACTTCGTTCATTTCCATTCCACGCTTGACTTCATGCTCATTCGTCTAACTCGTGTAACTGGCAATCGGTGCCAGGAGATTGTGCGCGGCTCTGCTAGAGATGGAATCTCTCAAAGTCTGCATAGAAACAGCGTTGGACATTTTACATCTGTTTCTGACACCAGTGCCTTGTTATATTCGAAACCTTTGTAATAATGTGTGAAACAAACGATGGCCATTTTGAGTTTTAAGCAATGAATGATTAGACGGCCTTTTCAATTTTGTATGAAATGTTATTGATTTTTGCGGTTAAAAATTATGTTTGAAAGTGTCAACGGGTACATCTTTTGACTGTTATGATGTCTTTGCTGCGAATGAATGTTGTAAACTAGAGGTGTTTTTTTCTCTCTACATATCGCCACTTTCCATTATCATTCTGAAATGACACGTGTACATAATATACAAACTAGTCCCATCGGTATTAAATCAACCACATCATCATGAAATCGAGCATTAAAGCTGAGGCACAATTTTGTCCCTGGCAATCCTGGCGCGATTCTCAAAAATATGAACACCAGATATGGAAATAAAATACACATATTCAATAACAAAACAAAAGGGTGTTTGCTGCTGCTTCTGTTTGTCCTCGGATATACCTTGGAAATCAAAACCCATTGCATGTCAATACTAAATGGAAATATAGCTGAATTGAGCCTATTTTTATTTCATTGGAACTGTCACGTTGTTGCTGCTTGTGTTCTTTCTTTATTCTTTATCTTTATTTGGTGTTTAACGTCGTTTTCAACCGTTCAAGGTTATATCGCGACGGGGAAAGGGGGGAGATGGGATAGAGCCACTTGTCAATTGTTTCTTGTTCACAAAAGCACTAATCAAAAAATTGCTCCAGGGGCTTGCAACGTAGTACAATATATGACCTTACTGGGAGAATGCAAGTTTCCAGTACAAAGGACTTAACATTTCTTACATACTGCTTGACTAAAATCTTTACAAACATTGACTATATTCTATACAAGAAACACTTAACAAGGGTAAAAGGAGAAACAGAATCCGTTAGTCGCCTCTTACGACATGCTGGGGAGCATCGGGTAAATTCTTCCCCCTAACCCGCGGGGGGGCTGCTTGTGTAGATTTAGCTGTTGCTATTTGCATCGTCGTCGTTTTCGGACACACTTTTGTTGGTTTCTATTGCTAATCGATATAACTGACAATTTCGCCACTCTATGATGGGTTATATCGTGCGTATTCCGTGTGTACAGTTCTAAGCGCAGGGATTTATTTATATTTTTGAGTCACTTGAGAAAAAGTGACTCTATGTAATCGGTCAGTGTTAGTCTGTCCGTCCGGCCGGCCGGCCGTCCGGCCGGCCGTCCGTAGACACCACCTTAACGTTGGACTTTTCTCGGAAACTATCAAAGCGATCGGGCTCATATTTTGTTTAGTCGTGACCTCCAATGACCTCTACACTTTAACGATGGTTTCGTTGACCTTTGACCTTTTTCAAGGTCACAGGTCAGCGTCAAAGGAAAAATTAGACATTTTATATCTTTGACAAAGTTCATCGGATGTGATTGAAACTTTGTAGGATTATTCTTTACATCAAAGTATTTACATCTGTAGCCTTTTACGAACGTTATCAGAAAAACAAGGGAGATAACTAGCCTTTTCTGTTCAGCAACACACAACTTAACGTTGGGCTTTTCTCGGAAACTATAAAAGTGACCGGGCTCAAATTTTATGTGAACGTGACTCATTGTGTTGTGAATAGCAATTTCTTCCTGTCCATCTGATGCCTCATATAATATTCAGAACTGCGAAAGTGACTCGATCGAGCGTTTGCTCTTCTTTTTTATTTTATTTTAATTTTATGCAATTTATATCGCGCACATATTCAAGGCGCAGGGATTTATTGATGCCGTGTGAGATGGAATTTGTTTACACAATACATCACGCATTCACATCGGCCAGCAGATCGCAGACATTTCGGCGCATATCCTACTTTTCACGGCCTATTATTCCAAGTCACACGGGTATTGTCCCTGGTATAGGCCTACCACTGGTATAAGTAATGACAACATTAAATCGAAGTATCAAGAGCCATTTTCACAATGAGGCCAAAACTCAGCCAAAACATTGTTGTATATGGAAGACAACCCACCATCCGCGTATCATTCTCAGACAGTACTCACAATTAAACCAAAATATCTGTACAGCTATATTTAGAAAAAGAGCCCCAAACTCGGCCCAAACCACACATTATTTTACATGGGATGTAACTCCATGCACACGTTATACAGTCTTCAGGCCCACCGCCACGGTCCAATCATGCGGTTTGCACGTGGCGTGCGTGCGCTGTCTCCTCTGCCTGGAAAAAAAATCAGTGGGCAGAAAGTGACAAGATTCCGTGATCCCCGATCGTTTGGGGGAAGAGAGAAAAAAAATCATCACGCCATCTTGTCAGACGTCTCTGTTGGAGAGTATCTCATGTCGTTCATCTCCCCAGACATGATGGGTTAATAACTTTGTGGCCATTTTGAACAGTGAAAACGGTGCTCTTCCATTTTTGTTCCCTGGATCGTATGCCTTAGTTATTGTGCCCTTGGCCTCCACCACCTCTTCCATCACCAAATCAGGGATGGCGCTTGCATGCACGGTATCAGTCAGCAAAACACCAAAACTTATTTCCAATCGCCTAAAACTTTGCCGTCGTTTCGGCACAATTGCCAAACTGTTTCACAGTTTGCAGGAAAGATGACGCCAAGATTTGACCGACAATTGATGACATTGTTCCGGCCAGTTTCATCAAATTGACGAAAACAAATTTCTAGCATCATGCACCCCTACGAAATGATTTGGAAAATAGCAGTGGTCTGGGTTCAGCCCATGCTCCCTTGTTCGCGTGATCTTCTTCTTCTTCTGCGTTCGTGGGCTGAAACTCCCACGTACACTCGTGTTTTTGCACGAGTGGAATTTTACGTGTATGACCGTTTTTACCCCGTCATTAAGGCAGCCATACGCCGCTTTCGGAGGAAGCATGCTGGGTGTTTTCGTGTTTCTATAACCCATCGAACTCTGAAATGGATCTTTTCCGTGCGCACTTCAACCACTTGGTTTTGCGCTTGCGTGTACACACGAAGGGGAATAAGCCACTAGCAGGTCTGCACATAAGTTGACCTGGGAGATCGGACAAATCTCCACACTTAACCCACCAGGCGGCCGCGGCCGGGATTCGAACCCTCGACCTTCCGATTAAGAGGCCGACGTCTTACCACCCCGCCACTGCGCCCGTCAGTTCGCGTGATCGTTCTTCAGTGTTTGTTTATACACGTCGTGGCCGAGAAAGTGTTAAGTCAAGTCAGTCTGTCCATGTCGATGTGCAGCAAATTTGTGACAAAGATTACAGTGCAGACAGATATTGATATTTCTAACAAGATTACTATAACCGCGACAGTAAAGGAATCTGAGTTTTAAAGAACCTTCAACCTTTTAAGGCCAACTACAACTATATGTTTTTAGGGTAACCCGACCGACCCTATTTTTTCCGGCCGACCCTAAAACTTTTTTTTTCATTTCTGAAAAAAACAACACTTTTGGCACATTTTGCGAACCATATTGAGACTAAGGGACGTAACCTTCTTTAAAATCATTAAAAGAATAAAAAAAATAAATTAAATTAAAAAAAGCCGACCTACCGATCCTATCTTTTTTGGTCACGTTACCCTAAACCAACATATATTTTTGTTTGGCCTAATGTGATACGCTTTTAATGTGAAGAGTTTGTAAAGGGTTGGACGACAACAAAACAGAGAATATATCGATCCATGCTGAATCGGTCTCGGATGACCCCCTGGTTTCCGAGACAAAAAACATCAACAACCAACCCACCAAACCACATGAATTCATGATGAGATTAATTTTGGTGCCATTTTTACACGCCTAGAATGTATCAATGACGCCAGAATAATAAAGATAAGATGAAAAATCATATGTCCATAACTGAACAGCAACATACCTATTGTACACACATCCACACAAACATACACAGAGCAAGAGCTATATCAGTATTAGCGAAGTGTCAGCATGTACACACAGTGTGCACGACGATGTAGAAAAGAAACCAGACTAATAAACACAATGTTGGACTTCATCCCTTCACAAACAGCAATATATTATGCATATACACACACACACATAAATCTACACACACAAACACAGCAAAAGCGCCTGAGAGCTATATGTTGCGAAGTGTCAGCATATCATTTAGTGTGCACAACAATGCAGAAAAGAAACCTGTAAAATAAATAAGGTTGGACTTCTTATATTATGCACACATAAACACACATACAGAGTGCAGCGCACAGAAAGACCGAAGCGTCAGTATGCAGAACTGATGTGCAACACAACGCATTTAAGATGCCAGTATGATAAACATCAGGTTCAACTTCATCTCTTCACGATCAGCAACACACACACACACACACACACACACATGTACACAAGCACACACACACACACACACACACACGCACACATGTCTACACACACACACACATGTCTACACACACATACATGTCTACACACACACACACACACACTGGCACACACACACACACACTGGCACACACGCACATGTACACAGGCACACACATACACACACATACACTGGCACACACATACACTGGCACACACATACACAGGCACACACATACACTGGCACACATACACACACACACACACACATACATACTGACACACACACTGGCACACACACATACAAACTAACACACACACTGACACACATTAACACACACATTAACACACACACTAACACACACTTACCCACACATATACACTGGGGCACACACACACACACACACATTGACACACACACACACACACACACACACACAGCAAAGAGCTCATAGCTATGTGTCAAAGTGTCAGCATGTAAAGTGTGCACGACAACTAGCAACAATAAAACAACAGCCCCCCGAGCAAATTGTTCCTCTTCGGTTTTTACGAGACTTCGTTTGCTCTGTGCTACGCTCCTGTCAAAACGACTTGACACCACGAGATTACGTCAAAGTTACGAGACACTCGGCCTGTAAATCAACATGGAAACTGTTTTGATTTTTATGTGCAGATTCTTCAGCGACAGGCCCGCCTGCGTGAATGTGTGTGCCAACGTATATGCAAGGCAAGGCACATAAAAATGCAATCAAGTGCACAAAAGTGTTTAGCTGAGAGGCTGTGTGAACTGCGAACGGAACGGTGGTAGAGTAGAGCGAGCGGAGTTGATCATACGATTCAATTATCACTTTTTCTTGTTTCTTTCTTTGTTGGCGGTGGGGGGGGGGGGGGGGGGGGGATTCTGAGCATTGTTGAAACACTGATATTCTGAGACAATGAACAATAAACTTAACGAGAGTCTAAAAACGTCTATGCACGTCAATATCACATTGACATTGGCAGTATCGTATGATAGAATCCTTTTCATAATGAAATAATAGTATAGGCGCTGTAATCCTTCAGAAGATTTTAGAGAGAGAGAGGGAGCGAGCGAGGGAGAGATTAATAGAGGAGAGAGAGAGAGAAAGAAAGGGACAGGGCGAGAGAGAGGGAGATAGAGAAAGGGAGAGAGCGAGCGAGAGAAAGACTGAGACAGGGAAAGAAAGGGAGAGAGCGAGCGACAGAGAAAGATGAAGTCAAAGAAATGGAGGAAACAGAGACTGAGTCGATATAATTATTCACAAGGTCTCATTTGCAATTTTTCTCCGAATCAGAAGGAAGAGGTCGTAGGTAATTTGACCCCTGACCTTGCTTGTCATGTCTATTTCACTTGTCAATTTCGGACACGTCACGTGGCATGCAGCGCACGCGCCAGCCTGCATACAAATGAGGCACGTTGCGGTTATGGTGAGATTTGTGGGGATGACCAGAGAATCATAAAACAAAGCTGGACACTCATCTCTGCTGTCGTCAGGAAATCGTGAAAGTATGCTGCATCTTTCGCCAGTAATGAATGGGCAGCACGAAGAATGACTTCCTTCAGCATCTCTATTCCTTCTGCATGGCTTTGTATGTCTGTCTGTCTGTCTGCCCGGCCGGCCGTCCCACCCTCCGTCAGTCGGCCGTCTGTCCGTCTGTCTTTCTGTCTGCTTGCCTGCTTGTCTCCCTCTCTGTCTCTATTCTTCTCTCTTATACAAACACATACATATTTACATTTCCCTCGATACACACATAATTGTGTTCATGTAATTGTGTTGATGTTTGACATTTGGCGCTTGTCAACTTGTGAAACATGCTGATGCCTTTACTGTGTGTGTGTGTGTGTGTGTGTGTGTGTGTGTGTGTGTGTGCGTGTGTGTGTGTGTGTGTGTACGTGCGTGTGTGTGTGTGTGTTGGTGTATGTGTGTGAGAGAGTGTGGGTGTGCGTGTGTGTGCTGCTGCTATACTTGTGTTCAATCCTTTGAAGCGAATGAGGCAAGGCACCGGGCAGGGAATGGGGATGGGTCACCACAGAAGCTCTGTCATGTGCAGTATGTGAAGCTTCTGTCAGAATCAAATGGTAAAGGTGGTCGTTGTGCCACACATTTTGCATATTTGGAAGCAAAGCGTTACCATCAAAGAGGACAAAGATAAACAATCGCTGATTGCTAAATGCCCATTATTTTGGTGAACAAGTCGATTCATGTGAGGCTGAGAGCAACTCATTCTCACACAGCCTTGTGCATTTAAATTGAGGTTTTGGTGCTGGTAGAACAAAGCGGCACACCGACGAAATGTATTTACGTGAAAAGATAACTCCATGATTAAAGAGAAGTTTATTCTTTGAACATAAAAACGCATGATATTGTTTGGATGCTGTGCTCTCTCTCTCTCTCTCTCTCTCTCTCTCTCTCTCTCTCTCTCTCTCTCTCTCTCTCTCTCTCTCTCTCTCTCTCTCTCTCTCTCTCTCTCTCTCTCTCTCTCTCTCTCTCTCTCTCTCTCTCTCTCTCTCTCTCTCTCTCTCTCTCTCTCTCTCTCTCTCTCTCTCTGCACACCCCCTCGATCTCTAACTCTTTGAATCAATCACACTCGTACCTAATGGAATATGGCATATGATCATAACGCTAACGACACCCATAAAAAGACTTTCATCTCGGCGGCAACACCCAGACCACACCACGGCTGGGAAAACCCCTCAAAAATCCCTTCCCATTTCTAAACAAACACCTAGATCCCAACGGAGAACGACAAACAAAAACACAAAGTGCCATTAAAACAAACCCCAGTATAGTCTAACCATCAAACACCACCGCCAGTGCAAAGCCATCGGAGCCCAGCAGGACAGCATATTGAAGCGAGATGTCACCGTTTTGCGCACATTCATTAAAATCCCTCTCCAATCTGTTAACCAGTGCGCTGGTTTCACGCAACAACGGTACCTGTGTGCTCGCCGCCGCTAATTTCTCAGCGCCACCACCGCCGATGTGTTTGTCTTTTCACCTCATTGCATTTCAAGCCTGGCTGATGCAAGTTTAGCTAGGGGACTCTCACTGGAGAAGGGTAATTCGTCAGAATGCTTTTTCGGTGACTGTGACGTGCGGTTTTATATCTCTTCAGTCTCTCTCTCTCTGTCTCTCTGCTGGCATTTGGTAAAGCCGGCCGGCGGGGGCTCTCTTTCCGTTCATTTGCATAATTTCCTGAAGAGGAAAAAGAAATGGTAATTAGACCGAGAGTAATGCTGTCCTGCACAGCAACTGATTGGTTGGACGGGGAAAAGTTGTCCCAATACCCGCCGTTTACCGTCTGTTTGTGAAAATGGCTGTAAGTTGTGGCTTTGCCGCTGCTGCTGCTGCTGTTGTGGTTTTAGTTGCCGCGGCGGTTAAACTGGCCGCTGTGGAGTTGTTTGGTTACGGGGACAAAGAAAGTGGCGGCTTTAAATCAAACCGCTATTTCCGATTCTCACCATTTTTCTCCTCTTCTCCGCTATTGACTCCAGAAACGATCGGAAAGCCCAAGACGATTATCACCCTGTGAAGTCGGAGCCGCGGGTCCGTTGCTTGTTCCCTTCCACCGCCATTTTTCATTCGGTGCGGGACTGTCATCCGACATGCAAATTACTACAAATCGCAGCGCCGCCGCGCTTGATGACGGAAAAATGTGGCGGCGACTTGGAGAGGTAGGAGAGGCTTTCAGGAAGCGGATGGCGGGTATCACAGGACGCAGAGTGACGGAATAATGTGACGCTGTGTGGATGAGGAAGATTTACACAGATTGCGGTTTGCTAAGGCCTAGCTTCCCTGGTCTAAGTCGCACTGGAGAGAGTCTGTTGATGGCTTTGAGGACTCTTGGTGGGGGGGGGGGGGGGGGTGGTAAGTGGGGAAGGGTAGGTGTGTGTGGTGGAGGGGGGGTGGAGGTGTTCGATTGGGGAGGGGAGGGGGGGGAGAGGTTGAGATTAGAAGGACATATTTAGTACATGCACCTAATTGTTAAAGGCATATGTACGCACTCCCGTGTTTACAAAGTGTAGTTTGCCCACAATCGATGTCAAACGCACCATAAGACCATACAAGGAAGTTAGTCGATAAATATCGACAGGGGACGGACAAATGGTTTACATGTGAAATGTGTGTATATGGGTGTGGGTCTGAAACAAACAAACAAACCATGTGAACCCCCCCCCCCCCCCTCCCACCGCTCGCGGGCTGAACGACTGACGTCACATGTCGCTTCGGTCTTTTCCAGAAGAACACCGCGTGTTCACCACGCCTTTCCAACTATGTGCTCCCATACAGTTTTGGTAGATACATGCTTGTGCAAGTATGTTATTAGTATTACCAATATGAATCTTATTTTCCTTTCGATGGTCAGTTTTACTCACCTCTGTAACGGCAGTCACCTCTGCGAATGCTGTCGAAGAATCTAACCGAAAGTAAACATTCTGGGAATCTACGCGCATCGGCCTTGACGCAAGTTCAATACTGAGCCAATGAGCGCGGCGCGAGAATCTTCCCGCACCGTAGACCAGATTTATAGTAGGTGCTTGATTTTGGTATTTTGATTTTACATAACATTAAACCTTTCTTGGGGTTCATGGTCATGGCAACAGCCATAATAATATATATCATGTATAATATTACATTTCAGCATATTTGAATTACATGTCATCATACCAAACTGTCATACATTTTTATTCCCACATCATTCTGATTGATCACAACCAAACCTACTATCAGTGGACACATCCAAATGTAAGCGCCTGTTCTTGACAACTTTTAATCGATCTAAAAATAGCAACTTGCTGGGTCTTTTGCCGCCAACAGACACTGTTTGGCCTGTAGGTAAAATGTACAATGTATTTTCTGATTTGTGCACAAAAGCTTTTTTTCTTTTTTCTTTTTTTTAACATAACAATGTTTAATGTCACTGTATGTTTAAAAGACCATGGTCATATTTGTAAAAAAAATGTTAAATTAGAAAATAAATAACATTTTGGTTCATGATTTTTCCTACACCTGTGCTGAAAATAAGAAATAAAAATGTCGGTATATAAGTCGCTCAAATACAATTAGGTATGAATGGCTCGGTTTGAGTTTGTTGCAGTTGACCCTGCACAATGCGACCTATCATGTTTTTGCGATTTTGCCGTCACCCCTCCCATAGGGTGACGTATTTCACAACTTCCTGTGTTACACAAACTCTGTGATGATCAAATTTGCCTTCACTCCTCCCACAGGGTGACGGATTTCACAACTTTCTACAGATGAACAATGTTGCCTCCACCCCTCCCATAGGGTGACGGATGTCACAACTTCCTGTGTACACAAACTGATGACGTATTTCACAACAAAATGGCGCTGCCCATGGTCAACCTCGAAACTATCCGTATAGAATGGGGGCGTCCTCGCCCCCATAATAATGACGATACGTCACCATGCGCGGACCATAAAACATGCATTACAGCTTGTTCTAGCCTCTGAAAAAGTGAGGATGTCAACAAAGCCGCGGTGTTCTCTCCCTTGCATCAACGTTACATGTGTTGCCAAATCTATAAATAGGACGATCCAGATCAAAATGAAAATTCAAATATCTCAACATTTAAGGGGTCCTAGACCACACTATTTTGCAGGGAACTTAATTTAGTCTGTCTCCAGCTGTTGGTAAAGCAATTAGCGTGTATAGTCATCGAGTACATATGGCTTTAAATCATTTGTTTGTTTGTTTACTTTGCTTATTATTGCGGACAAATTTTGTCCGGTTGTTTTTACTTGTTTATCATTTATTAGAAAGTTGTATTAGAAGTAAGGACCGGTTGTAAGAAAAGGTGTAGCCTTCTTCTTCTTCTTCTTCTTCTGCGTTCGTGGGCTGAAACTCCCACGTACACTCGTGGGATTTTTGCACGAGTGGAATTTTACGAGTATGACCGTTTTTTACCCCGCCATTTAGGCAGCCATACGCCGTTTTCGGAGGAAGCATGCTGGGTATTTTCGTGTTTCTATAACCCACCGAACTCTGACATGGATTACAGGATCTTTTTCGTGCGCACTTGGTCTTGTGCTTGCGTGTACACACGGGGGTGTTCAGACACCGAGGAGAGTCTGCACACAAAGTTGACTCTGAGAAATAAATCTCTCGCCGAACGTGGGGACGAACTCACGCTGACAGCGGCCAACTGGATACAAAT
This sequence comes from Littorina saxatilis, assembly GCF_037325665.1. Classification (NCBI taxonomy): domain Eukaryota; kingdom Metazoa; phylum Mollusca; class Gastropoda; order Littorinimorpha; family Littorinidae; genus Littorina; species Littorina saxatilis. The sequence continues at coordinate 88,852,213 of NC_090245.1, forward strand.
CCAGCGCGCTACCGACTGAGCTACATCCCCGCCCAGTGTAGCCTTAAACCTCTATCCTTGAAAAATTAAAGTTCCACCTTGCAGGTAAACATTTTGTTGATGCAAGTCTATGATGGAATATAACTTTTTTTTCCGGCAGATTGTATAATATCTGAACAAATACATGTTATGATCCGATATTTTATCTGAAGTATGTCTCATACATGCAGGCATACAATCTGGAAAGTTTCATAGCAGTCCACCAGGGCATTGCCTAAATACAGAGCTTTTCATCATTGCACCCCTCAAATAAAACTGACGCAAAACCTCTTGTTTTTGACCGCTCTACAACTGCATCAGTAGAAATTGCAGAACATAGGAACTATAAAAACATTTTTGTTACCCCTGTTCTGAACAGATCATTGGTGTGATGTTCTTATCGTATGTACAGATGCTAAGTTGTGCCTATCCTGAATTTTAATCAATTTTTATTTGGTACCTTTCGTTTTTGTCCGGTTGATTTTGGGGGTAGCCTTACTTGAGCGGCGGTCACGTGACCCCAGTAAATAAAATGGCATTGAAAGTTCGAACAAAATGATACGCGAATGATTTTTTTGTTGTCGGAAAACAAAATTTGTCACAATAATGAATTGCTAAGTTGGGTTTAGAACATTGTGTAATATCTATTTACTTTACGGGTGTGTTACCTTGTAACGTCATTATTTTCAGATTTCTGAAATCTGTATTTTGCGAGCAGCCGAGCGACGTTACAACTATGTATGCTGATACCAGCACCAGTTATTGATACAAGCCAAATGCCCTATAGGCCTACTTGCCCTAAAAATGCAGTGCCCACCATTTGCCACTTAACTTCTTAAATTTGTGACATAATGTGCCTCATTTGACTTGTTTTGCAGGTGACACACATTTATCACCACAACATGTTTTTTAATATTCTTTTTGAAGTGCCCCCCCCCTTTTTTTCTTAGGGGGGGGGTGGGGGGTTGGGGTAGGGGTGGGGGGGGGTGGGAGGTCTGAGCCGCTGTGATTACGTCACGTTTTGCACGTGAAGACCATGGACATGAACTTACGGGAATCTAAAACGACACGCTTCTATATATATATATACGACTAGTGTCTGTCTGTCTGTCTGTCTGTCTGTTGCCGCGATGCACGGCCAAAGTTCTCGGTGGATCTTTTTCAAATTTGGACACCGTATTCAGCTACACCCCGGACACAACCTCATCGATGAGATATTTCAACACGTGCTCTCAGCGCGCAGCGCTGTGCGCGCTGAAACGATTTTTTTTTTCGGGATCCACTACCAGTAACTCTTCCTTATCTTCTCCAGTGTTTTCAGCCGCGATTATCTCCCTTCCTCCGAGTGGCGTCAATCCATATTCCCGTTACTACGTTACTATTTTTAGAAGGTCACTGCACGTTACTATTTTTAGAAGGTCTCCAGTGTTTTTCGCGTTTATCTCCTTTCCTTCGTGCGCCGGCTCTCATTCTAAGACCTTCTCCGTGTGTGTTGTCATCTATTTTAACTCCAAAAACGAACTCTGTGGCTCTCGGCTCAATTTCAAATCTGTATCTCTAGGAATAGCGCATCAAATACTCAGGGTCGAAAGGTAGGACGAAAACAAGGAGTCGCGCAAAGTGCGTCACAATGAGAATTGCAGTCTGGGAGTCCTACTCAAAACACAGCCGTTTTCAATTTAAATAACGGAGCGCTCAGACGTTCATTTTAAGTTATTCCTGGTGTGTGGTCACATAATTGCAACCCCCAACCTAAATTGTATAGCTCTTGGGGCGATTTGAGACAGTTTTCTTGTTAGATATAGTCCCTTTAACTCTAAGGATTTAGTTATTGACGATAAGTTACCGTAAATTATACAAAGGTTTCATGACATGCTTGTAAGTTGTAAAAAGCCAATTTCCACCCTCTGCGGCTACTTTTCTTTTTGCCTATCATCATTCACACACACACAAATCTTCTAATAACGTCAGCCGCGGGTTCGAAACAGATTTACGAGACCCAGCTATTCAGTCCGATCACGTCTTAGGCTTCAATAGGCAATTGTCAGTTGACGTTCTTTTTTGACGCAAGAGGCTTGCTGTACATTCTCGAGGCAAGCCTGAAGGTTAGGTTGCGTTGTATGGCGCAGTGAACTGGCGGGCGCGACCTGTGCACCAGTTTTGTGCAATCAGCGCTCTCTTCTGCACACCGCTCTCACCTCTGACCTCCATAGCCAGGTTATCGCCCCTCGTTCGCTCTGGGGCCCTGTCCGGGTTGGGCAATGTGAGGCAAAAATTCATTTCAAAACCCTCTTGGCATATTACACCAACAAACAAATAAAGGTTGGTAAGCATCGGGTGAAATGAATAAAACAATAAAGGGATTGGTTTAAACAGTATTTTATTCAGATACAAGTTTACAAAGCCATGGAATGTATAATATAAGAAAGAAGCACAACACGATAAACGTATGAATGTGCACATTAAATTATTAAGGGATTAAACAAATTGAAAGACAGGAGAAGGTTTGTGGGTGTGTCAGTGTGTGTGTGCGTGTGTGTGTGTGTGTGTGTGTGTGTGTGTGTGTGTGTGTGTGTGTGTGCGTGTGTGTGTGTGTGTGTGTGTGTGTGTGTGTGTGCCGTGTGTGTGCCGTGTGTGTGGTGTGTGTGTTTGTGCGTGTGTGTTGCTCGTTCAGCATACTCTCAGCGGAACGTTGCGTACGTTAAAGATCCAAAATTCCGCTCTTTCGAAATTGGCAAGATTTCTTCCCAACATTCTTTCCTAATTTCTATGGTAAGCTCAATAATCCGTGCCCAACGGTCATTATGTAAGAGTCCGACATTCAGCCCTGACGTCTCAGCGTTAGCATGACTGGTATGAATATTTAATAAGGTTAAGTGACTTGATTCGCAAAATGAAAAGCGAACGACAAGAAGAAGAAGATTCGCATGATCGTTGTTATTCAATGGTCTTAATTTGTGTTGTTGTGTCTTGCGTCATCTGGAGTCAGTTTCTATCATGGGACATTCACTGTAAGTATTCTGGCTCCTTCGTGGCAACCCCCCCCCCACACACACACACACACACACACACACACTATTGCAAGCGTCTCTACAAGGACCGTTCTATTAAAAATTTATAACATGGAAATGGCAAAATAGAATAAAAACCTTTGGTATAATATTACCAGTCGACTATATAGAGGTTTTGTGACATGCTGATTAGCACGAAGCTCTTCGTTTCAAGTTACAACACCCGATAGATCACAGTGTGAATTCAAGGTAGGTATAATCCTCCTCCTATATAACTGAAGAAAGAATTTTGTTGTTTATGTGCTGCAGGAAAACTTATCTCGTTCTACGCTCTGATTGTTAGGTCGTCACCGAATCCAACATAATCGTCGATGTGTTTGTCATAAGCAGTGTTTTAAACAAGCAGGCGCGCGTATGCGGTTGTGTGTGTGTGTGTGTGTGTGTGTGTGTGTGTGTGTGTGTGTGTGTGTGTGTGTGTGTGTGTGCGTTTGTGTGTGTTTGTGTTTGTGTGTGTGTGTCAGTCGGTGTGTGTGTGTGTGTGTGTGTGTGTGTGTGTGTGTATGTGTGTGTGCGTGTGTGTGTGTGTGTTTGTACATGCGCCGTGTGCATTAGTGTGTGTTTATGTGAAGGTCAGTGTGTGTGTGTGTGTGTGTGTCTGTGTCTGTGTCTGTGTCTGTGTCTATGTTTATCTGTGTGTCTGTCTACATGTCTGTCTGTCTGTCTGCCTGTCTGTGTAGTGTTTCTGTGTGTTCTGTCTGACCTGATGATGTTGCCTCTTCCCTATAAAAGCAAACATTGTCTTCTAGCTCAGTCCCTAGCAGAACCTCTTCAAAACCACCCTCTTCGCCGAATCCCACTCTGCTCTAAACTCGCCCCCCCCCCCCCCCCCCTCACCCTTCTCCCCCCCCCCCCCTCCAACCCCCAGGTGCAGAAAGAAGATTAGGTAAGCGGCTGAGCAGACAGTGTCGACCTTGTGTAGTGGCCTAATCATATTTCTCTTTGCTTTATGGGCCCTACTGGAGATAGGGCACATACCCCCCTCCCCCCTCCCCTCCTCACCCCCTACCTACCACTACCATCTCTGTGCATCTTCTTTTTTGCTCCGGATATATTTTATATCGTTACCCCCACCCTATCTTTCTCTATCTCTTCCATCGTTCCCTCCCCCCTTCTCCCGAAGCCCCGACTCTCTCTTTGTATCTGTCTTCCTGCCCCCCTCTCTCTCCCTTGCTGTACTCTCCCACCCATACCTACCTACTTTATCTTTCAACTTTCCTTCCTCTCCCCCCCCCCCCCCCCCTCGAGGCCCCAAATCTCTCTCTCTCTCTCTCTTTTATTTCTCTTTCTCTCCATCTCTCTCTCTCTTTCTCTATCTCTTCTCTCTCTCTCTTTTCCTCTCTCTCTCTCTCTCTCTCTCTCTCTCTCTCTCTCTCTCTCTCTCTCTCTCTCTCTCTCTCTCTCTCTCTCTCTCTCTCTCTGCGCCTTGTGTAAGTTAGCAGTGTAATCATATATCTTTCTTGGCTGTTTTGTGCCCTCTTGCATGTAGGTCAGACCCTATGACCTCGTTTTCTAGATATTACCCCCCCCCCCCCCTCCCAGATCCCCCCTCTCACCCAATGCACTTCTTACCCCCCCCCCCCCCTCCCCCTCCCACTGACGGCTCACCTCCCTTATCCCTACTATCAGTTTTTCCGGGGTGGTTTCGTGTGTCTATGAGGCTAAACTGGTGATCTTTTCATAGCAGAGGTCGCGGTGTAGTCAAAATATTTAAAGGGAAGAGAGAGCAAAACACTGTCTGGGTAGCTATGCCCTTTCGAACCGGGTAGCACAAAGGCTTATCGTAAAACACTATAACGGCAATCATAACTTTCCATGTAAAGAGAAAGAGAGAGCGAAAGAGAGACAGAGACAGAGACAGGGAGAGAGAGAGAGAGAGAGAGAGAGAGAGAGAGAGAGAGAGAGAGAGAGAGAGAGAGAGAGAGAGAGAGACTAAAACTGAAACTAAAACTGAACTTTATTACCAAAGGATAGAGGTTTTAGGCAATGCCTAATCTTACAACCTGTCCCTAATACAAACACGTAATACAGACGCAAATAATATAGATAGTAAGAAGGATAAAAGTTATAGATTCTTACAGACGCACATAATATAGATAGTAAGAAGGAAAAAGGTTATAGTTTCTTATACACACTCGAAAATGGGAAGAGAGAGAGAGAGAGAGAGAGAGAGAGAGAGAGAGAGAGAGAGAGAGAGAGAGAGAGAGAGAGAGAGAGAGAGAGAGAGAGAGAGAGAAAGAGAGAGAGAGATATATATAGGCCGGAGAAGAGAGAGAGAGAGCATGATATTATATGGTAATGTGACAATAAACGCACATTAATTTCTGTAATTTTGCAGTGCTTGCAAACAAAATCAGACGAGAAATGTTAACTGTCGAGACATCCTGTTTGCTACCATAAGCCCCACATCGTTTGTAGAATGCTTTTTTTGTTGTTGTAAAGACGTCTTGACTCGATGAGAAAGAGAGGGAGACCTGAGAGACAGAGAGACAGAGACAGAGACAGAGACAGAAAAAAGATAGAGACACACACACTGACACACACACACACACACACACACACACACACACACACACACACACACACACACACACACACACACACACACACAGACAGAGACCGTTTCGTGTGTCCGAATCTCGATAGAAGTCCGCATCTTTCTCCTTCAGATCACCAGGCATTGTTTTGAGTATTTTTTAATTTTATTTTTATTAGGAATGTTGTTACACTTCAGCCGATTTGTTTTATACATAATGGAAACATCTGGTGTTCTGTCGACTCCTATCTCTTTTCCATTTAACTAATGCTAATTCTCGTATCAAATGCTAAACATACCTTCCTTGGTTTAAACAAGATTTTATTAATGAAATACAGGGTGGCCTGTATATACGATATAAACATTTGTGGCCACACAACAAGCTAAGCTAATATTAAGTGTGGTTATAAATATGTACATCTAGATAGGAATTGTTATTTCACGTTATGTCAAGGTCATAGAATCACTTATACTCTTATGAGAACGCAAGACAGACAAGATACAATTTTTACACACACACACACACACACACACAAAAAGGAAAAAATGCAGCAAAAGAATTAGAGGATGTGACAGAGGACGGGAAGGACTGCAATATCGGGGAGATACCGGGAGAGGAGGGGGGTGGGGTGGGGTCAGAGAGACGATGAGAGACTTTCACAGACTTGCTAGATCAATGCTTCTGCAGCAGCAAAAATTTCATTTACATTGTCGTACAAACTAATTAAGCTGAGGTTAGTCATGTGAATACCCTCCTTCTCGTGTTAAAGCACAAGCAAGGCAATTAGTGAATCACAGATGTGTCCAGGCTTTTACATGTGAGCGTTCTTCCACGTGGACACATACCAACAATCAACACTCCGGCTGCTTTCTGTGCAAGGTGGAAATGTTCTCTTAAAATGAATACATGAGTGTCCGTTTCAAAACTAAATCAGCAATAACAACGAAACAAATAAATAAATACATAAATACATACATAAAAACTACTTGGCATGGAAAACAGACGGGCTGTACATTTTACTGAATGTCCGCTGATGTGGAAGGATGCTCTCTTCCATGCAAAAGCCTGTACAGGTCATGTTGCCTTACGCGATGCCGTGTTTACACGCTGAAGGCCCTACGCGGTTGACCCCGAAGCCGTGGACTTCGCGAAGACCACAAATTCAGTGCCAAAGCTTTGTGCAGCCAGCCGTGGACTTCGCGAAGACCACAAATTCAGTGCCAAAGCTTTGTGCAGCCAGCCGTGGACTTCGCGAAGACCACAAATTCAGTGCCAAAGCTTTGTGCAGCCAGCCGTGGACTTCGCGAAGACCACAAATTCAGTGCCAAAGCTTTGTGCAGCCAGTCGTGGACTTCGCGAAGACCACAAATTCAGTGCCAAAGCTTTGTGCAACCAGCCGGCTTCGTGAAGACCACAAATTCAGTGCCAAAGCTTTGTGCAACCAGCCGGCTTCGTGAAGACCACAAATTCAGTGCCAAAGCTTTGTGCAGCCAGTCGTGGACTTCGCGAAGACCACAAATTCAGTGCCAAAGCTTTGTGCAGCCAGCCGTGGACTTCGCGAAGACCACAAATTCAGTGCCAAAGCTTTGTGCAGCCAGCCGTGGACTTCGCGAAGACCACAAATTCAGTGCCAAAGCTTTGTGCAGCCAGCCGGCTTCGTGAAGTAGACTTTGCGAAGTTGACTTTGCCCAATTAATCAGTGTCAGGCTTTTGGAAGAGTCTTTAAATTAAGACACGGGTGTTAATTATAGCTGTCATTAAAATAATCATTCAACACTACATTTCATTTCATTTCATTTTTCATTTTCATTACTTTATTGTCCCATCGCTGGGAAATTCGGGTCGCTTCCTCCCAGTGGAAAGCTAGCAGCAACGGAGTCGCGCTACCCAGGTGTCTGCGTGTTTAGGTGTATTCAGCCACCTGCACTTATGGCAGAATGACCAAGGTCTTTTACGTGCCATTGTGATGACACGGGGGTGGGACATGGCTTCCGTCTCTGGGTCTGCACATAAAGTTGACCCGTGTCCGTCCCGGCCCGAATTCGAACCTGCGACCTTTCGATCACAAGTCCAGTGCTCTACCAACTGAGCTACCGATCTGTCCACCACAACCACTACTACCACCACCGTCACCAATATAGCCACCATCATCTATACAACTACCACCACCGTCACCAATTTAGCCACCATCATCTCTACAACTACCACCACCGTCATCAATTTAGCCACCATCATCTCTACAACTACCACCACCAGTCTCATCACGGTAATTCACGAAACAAAAGCTTAACTGTATTAAGCAGGTCATATCAGTCGTTGCTTGCTTCACGTGCAACATCCGATAGAGGGTCACAGTGCCCTCGTATAGAGCCCTCGTCGGTGACTCTACACTAAACGGGGGAGCGTACCTTGCGAACTGAGATGAACCCACACGTTCCTCATTCTGTACTGCCTCACTTGCCCCCACCGCCTGGCATCTGTCCCATCCTCCTCCCTATCATCATGGCTGGCATCATCACACGTTGCACTGGGGATGTGGGGGTAGATGTGGGTGCAGGGAGGGGGTGAAAGGGGTATGGGGTGGGAGAGATAAAGAGGGTGGGAGAACAGAAAGAGAGAAAGGGAGAAAGAGGGAGAGACAGACAGAAATAGAGACAGTGAGATAAATAAAGACAGAGAGAGAGGGGGGAGTGTGTGTGTATGTGTGTGTGTGTCACTGTGTGTGTGTGTGTGTGTGTGTGTGTGTGTGCCAGCGTGTGCGTGTGTGTGTATGTGTGTGTGTCTGTGTGCGGGTCTGTGTGCGGTGAGTATAGTTTTTTTTGTCTGTTTGCACATGTGTTTATGTATGTGACTTGTCTGTTTCAGTGTACGCGCACGACTGACGTCGGCCTGTGTACACCAGAACACAGTCGTCTATACGTATCATTTCAGCTGTGAATGGAAATGCGCGCGGCGGTCGTAAATGCAACCTTGCATGTGAGCTCGCACATATTGCACTGAATTATCCCTAGAACTGAGTCTGGCATTGTGTGATGATTAGGCCCGCCTTGTTTCTCTGCCTACCCGTCTCGCGCCATTCACAAACACCGCCTGCAGTTGGTAGGCGCCATTCCACAGTACCACTGGGTACAGGGACTGACACCCAAACGGGTAAGAGAGGGTGGAGGAGAGAGCGGGTGGAGAGAGGGATGAAACGCGAGAGAGAGAGAGAGAGAGAGAGAGAGAGAGAGAGAGAGAGAGAGAGAGACGAAAGAAAGAGAGAGAGGGAGAGAGAGAGACGAAAGACTAAAGAGAAAGAGAGAGAGACGAAAGAAAGAGAGAGAGAGAGAGACGAAAGAAAGATAGAGAGAGAGAGAGACGAAAGAAAGAGAGAGAGAGAGAGAGACGAAAGAAAGAGAGAGAGAGAGAGACGAAAGAAAGAGAGAAAGAGAGATAGAGAGACGAAAGAAAGAGAGAGAGAGACGAAAGAAAGAGAGAGAGAGAGAGACG
>NC_090245.1:88866324-88881324 GCF_037325665.1 Littorina saxatilis
TTTGTGACTGCAAAAGGAATAATGCACCAACAATACGTTTCTTCGTATGTGAAAGAGACTACTGCACCAAAGATATTTTAATATCAGTGATATTTTGTTGGTGCATCTGTGATTGTGATTGCAAAGGGATAAGTGTCCCCTCAAGAGCGTTTTCGTTCACAGTTGTTGTTTTTATTTCAATTTCGTTTTTCTCCGTATGCCTGGGTTTCATTTTCTTGTGTGTTTCTGTAGGTGTGATTATCAGAAAGAAAAACTGCACCCAGTTCAACAAAAAACATATAAAAAAAACAGATGCGAGCAAATGGTGACTGCGTGCATGTGTGTGCGTGTGCGTGTGTGTGTGTGTGTGTGTACGTGTATGTGTGTGCGTGCGCGCGCGTCAGTGCACCGGGGTGGGTGTGTGTGTGTGTGTGTGTGTGTGTGTGTGTGTGTGTGTGTGTGTGTGTGTGTGTGTGTGTGTGCGTGCGCGCGAGTGTGTTTGTGTTACGGTGTGTGCGTTTGGGTGTACGTGTGTATGTGTGTAGTGTGTGCGCCTGTGCGCGTGTGTGTGTGTGTGCGTAAGAGAGAAAAGGAAGAGGGGTGGGAGCGAGATAGGGGCGGGTGTGGAAGGGGTAGGGTGTTGCGGCTTACGCGAGAAAGGACACATTCCTGTTCCGTTTTATGGACAACCATAACACCACGAGAGCGTTACGTTGCTTTCTCGTTTTTCAAAGACTATGGACACATAGTCGGTTTTTCTGCCGAAACAAATAATGCAGCGAACGACCCTAACAGTGTATCAATCATCCTAAAAGCTGACACATGAAAGCAGTCCTAAGCCTCCATAAAGCTCGTTTATTTGCATCAAATGGGAATTTGGCGAGAATGAATCTCAGAGAAAAAATAAGTCGCAACTTCGTAGGTTAAAAGCTTCTAGCCCGCACTCCTTCCCGCAAAAGACTTGACACATGCTCCGTTTTTCATTTGTATCTCTCGCTTTCTCGCCATCTTGACAGATCTGCCAGGCATCAGCCAATCAAATCGCTCCTTTCAATAGCCGGCACGTGAGAGGCGCGCGCCAAGTCCGTCGGCAGTCTCAAGTCGCTTGCATGATCCAAGACCGTATAGCTTTTAATGTCCGAAGCCAATCTGAGTGGCTGCCTTAATGTCTAATCATCTTAATTACTGCACGCGCGGCCAGTACAGCGGAGTAGAGGGTTGGGCTGGCCCTCATGTAACCAATTAATCAGTATTTATGGAAATTCACCGAGGCGGGAGCGAGGTTTTGGAGAGCGGAGCCACAAACAAGATGGCGGCACGAGTCTGGCCACGTGAGGTCACGTGCTCAGTGTGGTCACATGGTCTTGGGCAAATATGGCGGGCTGCTGCCTTAATTGTCACTAGTATGGGTTAGTGTAGTGATTCCGTATCCTCGATGAAAGTTTGAACCTGTCTTGGTGACAGGGACCGACTAATCTGATTGTTCACGTTGGATCCGGTAATTGAATTAGTGTGCAAACCCAAATTGTTATTTTGTCGTGAGACGATGAGACCACCTCACATACCATAGACATACCCCAGGGCATTGGTTGGTATAAGCTAAGCGTGTGGTGTTCGTCTCTGAGTAATAGTGACAATGAATACTTTTAAAACTGCGTGCTTTTGGTCGCATAACGTCTGTATAATATAGGTAAGCGAAGAAATATTTATTTTTGATCTCGTTGTGGACGGAAATAATTATTGTAATAACAATTCTGTACATTTCAGTGCAAATATATGTGCATAGTCAGAACCGATTCACAAAGCATCGTAAGTTTAAAGCTCTTTAAGTGATACGACAGATCAGATGCGACATCGAAAAGGGGAAGAAAAACCAAGCGGCGTTGTTGCACCACACTTTGAAGTAATCCCACATTTTGAAGTAAATTACTTCAAAGTGTGGGGATGTGCCCCACACTTTGAAGTAAACCCATTTTTTACTTCAAAGTGTGGGGGGATCTTCCCACACTTTGAAGTAAACTCAGTTTTTACTTCAAATTGTGGGGGGATCTTCCCACACTTTGAAGTAACTTACTTCAAAGCGTGGGACTTTTGCATCGCCTGTTTGAGCCTGATGATTTTGTCAAAACAAATGGCAAAGTCTTTTGGATGAGTGAACAGAAAAAGTGAGCGAGCCAGGAAACATAGTGATGTTTGTTATCAGGCTTCAAGCAATGTCCCATTGTTGAGTGTGACGAAAACTCGTGGTGACGATTTTAAAACATGTTGGGTCACGCATGGTCCAACCTTACATGGTCCAACCTTACATGGTCCAACCTTACATGGTCCAACCTTACATGGTCCAATCTTACATGGTCCATATATATATTATTGGACCATGTAAGATTGGACCATGTAAGATTGGACCATGTAAGATTGGATCATGTAAGGTTCGACCATGTAAGGTTGGACCATGTAAGATTGGACCATGTAATATTGGACCATGTAAGATTGGACCATGTAAGGTTGGACCATGTAAGGTTGGACCATGTAAGATTGGACCATGTAAGGTTGGACCATGTAAGGTTGGACCATGTAAGGTTGGACCATGTAAGATTGGACCATGTAAGGTTGGACCATGTAAGGTTGGACCATGTTATATTGGACCATGTAAGGTTAGACCATGCAAGGTTGGACCATGCAAGGTTGGACCATGGAAGATTGGACCATGGAAGATTGGACCATGTAAGGTTGGACCATGTAAGGTTGGACCATGTAAGATTGGACCATGTAAGGTTGGACCATGTAAGATTGGACCATGTAAGATTGGACCATGTAAGATTGGACTATGTAAGGTCGGACCATGTAAGGTCGGACCATGTAAGATTGGACAATGTAAGATTGGACCATGCGTGACCCAACATGTTTTAAAATCGTCACCACGAGTTTTCGTCACACTCAACAATGGGACATTGCTTAAAGCCTGATAACAAACATCATTTTGTTTCTTGGCTCGCTCACTTTTTCTGTTCACTCATCCAAAAGACTTTGCCATTTGTTTTGACAAAATCATCAGGCTCAAACAGGCGATGCAAAAGTCCCACGCTTTGAAGTAAGTTACTTCAAAGTGTGGGAAGATCCCCCCACACTTTGAAGTAAAAACTGAGTTTACTTCAAAGTGTGGGAAGATCCCCCCACACTTTGAAGTAAAAAATGGGTTTACTTCAAAGTGTGGGGCACATCCCCACACTTTGAAGTAATTTACTTCAAAGTGTGGGATTACTTCAAAGTGTGGTGCAACACGGCGTTTCTTCTTGGCCCAGGCTCTCTTCGAAAGCGAATTCTCTGGCGTCAAAAGCGAGAAAGACGCCACAGTGAGAATAGTGGTGTCACATAAAATTCTGTAACCTCTGATGTGCATTATTATCCTGAGGAAATCACAAAGTGTTTTGAGAATGACTTTTGTCTGGGTGACCTAGTCATGTCAGCAGTGAAAATGTACGCATGTCACCGTCTGACTGTGCATAAATTATATCGGTATCGTACAAAGGCGTAAATGTCTAGAAGAGATCCTGCTCTGCTACGCGATATTGACAGATTTTCATGAAAATTCGTGTCCTCTGTAAAACCTGTTCTCTGCCTTGGTGTTAAAAATGTCAGCTTTCATGTGACATATCATTGTGTGTGTGTGTTTCTGTTTGAAGGCATCATCAGCTTCAGAAATCGACTGTGTCTTTTGAAGTGGCAAAACCAAGTGTGACACGAAGCCTGTTGTGTGGCATTATTCAAAAGAAAAAAAAGGAAAAAAAGCAAAAGACTCAAGACTTGACGGTGTCATGAAAAGCAAAGTCGCAAAGTCATCAGTCGTGCACTTTGTGATTATCATCTCCATATGGGGGTCTCTGCCCTTTGGACTATGATGGCAGAAAGACACAATCCATTTTTTGCTCCCTCCGGGCTCGGTTTTTGTGTGTGACCTTTTCATGCTAGTGGCTTTTGAAGAACACAACGCCCTTTTTTCTTCCATACGAGTCAAACTACGGGCCAGATGTTCGGGGCGTGCGGTTTGTTTGAAAGAGAGAGAGAGAGAGAGAGAGAGAGAGAGAGAGAGAGAGAGAGAGAGAGAGAGAGAGAGAGAAGAGAGAGAGAGAGAGAGAGAGAGAGACACACACACACAAACACACGCACACACACACACACACACATACACACACACACACACACACACATACACACACACACACACACACACACACAGACAACTATGTGTGTGTGTGTGTGTGTGTGTGTGTCAGTGTGTGCGCATGTGTGTGCATGTGTGTATTTGTCTATCTGTCTGTCTGTGTGCATGTGTGTATTTGTCTATCTGTCTGTCTGTGTGCATGTGTGTATTTGTCTGTCTGTCTGTCTGTCTGCCTGTTTATCTGTTTCTGTGTCTGTCCGTGTACATGTATGTTTGCCTGTGTCGTGTGTGTATTGTTTGAATTTTGTGTCAATTTCAGTTTCTTTCTGATGAGAAGGGCAGCCTCGGAGACAATGGAGTCTTGGATTTCTCAAGACAGCTGGAATAAAGTCACTCACCTATTGTCTCGAGGCGACATTTAAGTTACTTACAATAGGATATGAATGGTATTATTTTGCTGTACGACTTCTTTTCATATGAAACCCCAACCCCCACGCCTCTCTCTCTCTCTCTCTCTCTCTCTCTGTCTCTCTCTCTCTCTCTGTCTCTCTCTCTCTCTATCTCTATCTCTCTCTCCCCTCTCTTTCTCTCTCTCTCTCTCTCTCTCTCTCTCTCTCTCTCTCTCTCTATCAATCAACACTCTCGTCCATTTTTTTTTTGTGTGGGGTTTTGTTGTCGCGTTTCCAACTTATTTTTGTCAGTCGTTTAGACGCTTTTTTTTCTTTCCAGTACCGTGACTTCTACCCGGAAATAAAAAGTAAAAGTTATAACAAAACCGCGGTGATCACTCATATGTTTGGGTCGACAGAAAATAATTATCATGAATAATTTCTTATTGACAAAAGCACGTGGAAAAGCCCTGTCAAAGGACCACTTTGCTGCTGGATTCATGAAAACCTTCTAAAATTCCACGCCTTAATAAACACGCCAAACACGGGAATGAATTTTAGATGATTTGCCGGCAAACGCCTTTTTGAACCGCACAAAAACCTCACAAGGAGACCCTTTCTTCAAGGGATTCGGTAACTCTGTTGCTTCACCATCCCCGGATAGCGTCAGAAAAGGACTGATGCCTTTATGGGCGTTTTAAAGTCTTCCGGACGGCTTCGGTACCGGCAAGACATTTTGCGCGGCGTGTATAATTGATTAGAGAAAAGGCGGTACCATCACGAGCGAGTCGCTAGAGCGAAGAAGTCGTGAAAATTAAATGTGGTTGGCGCCGAGCTTTAGTGATTACAATAGCTATGAATTTTTGATCCCAGCTTTTGGCGAGCAATGTATGTGAATACTTCTGCGGAGATCTTCGGGAAAACAAACCGCTAGAGGGCGTCCCAGGAACACCTCAGGATAACTGCTGTTGGACGTATTATTTGCTTGTAGAAACGCACACAACCGCGAAACAAAAACAGAATTGTGATGAATGTTTCAGACCTAACACATTTCATTTTTTTGTTTTCCTGGCCAAAGCTGAAAAAGATATCACATAATATGGCTTCTTTCTAAAACAAAAGGAAAATGTGAAAAGCGATCCATTTGCCTGTTTTTGTTGACCAAAAATGTAATTGGAATTGGACAACGGGATCTCCATTTGTCAAAAAAGAAAAAAAGAAAGAAAACAAGAAGCGAAATCTTAAAACAAGCACACAAAAAAGAAAAAAACACGTCGAATTTTACTGTGATCTGTCTTTTTTTTTTTGACCTTTTTTTTACAACGAACTTTGGTATTGGTGCGGTTAACTTAAAGGCACAGTACGCCTCCCGTAAACCATCACAGATACTGTCAGGCTTTTACACACAGTACAAACACCCTTCCATTTGAACGCTCACCAAACGGGAACATCCTAGGTGCCCTACGTAAAGAGCGAGCAATTTTCAAAGAATTTATTTTTGCGTGGTTTATCTTACCCCTGAGCCATCGTGAACCCGTGTGATCCAGTTTCCCTTTTTCACAATGCAGTCGTCAGTTTGTAATTTGAATGGGGCTCGCTGTGAGCTTATCTGCAATAGCACGTTATGTACCTCTGACTTTTCACGAAAAAAATGAATGTGATTCATAAGAACTCTAGCGATGGCTTTTGACTGCCTATAAACCGTCGTCTGCTATGAAAATCACGACCTTGCGTGACCCTGCTTTCAGGCTTTTCAAACTTTCAAAACTTCGAATTGTACTGATCTTGTCCTGATGAAAAAAGAATTCTTTTATTATTTAAGAATGTTTGTGTAACAAGCTGAGAATTTATTATTTAGATTTTAAAAGTTAGGTCTAGCGCCAAAACGCACCACGGTCCGAATCATTCTGATAATCATCGCTCCATGGTTATCGCCTGTTGAAGGGAAGTAACTCATTTTTGACCTGAGTTCAGGATGGGTCCGATTGAGATGGAGACAATCCGAAAAATTATTTCTTTGAACATTGCTCGCTCTTTACGTAGGGCACCTAGGATGTTCCCGTTCGGTGAGTGTTCAAATGGAAGCGTGTTTGTACTGTGTGTAAAAGCCTGACAGTATCTGTGATGGTTTACGGGAGGCTTACTGCCCGGGCGTGATTTCCGGTATCATAACAGCCGTCCAGCACCAAAACGAGGCGCCATTGTTGTAGCAGGCCAAGTCCACGAAAAATAATTCTTTTAAAATTTCTCACGCTCGACAGAAAGCAGTCAGGATGTTCCCGTTCGGTGAGCGTTCAAATGGAAGTATGCTTGTACTGTATGTAGACGCTCGGGGAGCTCTGTGATGGTTTACGGGAGGCTTACTGTGCCTTTAACCCTGCAACACGTGAATATGTTCTTTGTTCCATGCCATGGAAAGGATAAACCTTGCTGTCTATTTCCAAGAACCAAACTTTTCCTGTCTGCCGTTAGCAGATTTGGTCTCTGCCTTTTGTCAAACATATTGTGTCAAGCTTACTTTGTAAAGTGACATTTGCTCGATGATGTTGCTTGGCTCCCATTAGTGTTCATCAACACACACGCGGAAATGGCCATACAAGTGTTGGCAAGTTGTAGGCATTTCTTGACGTTACTCCCCCCGCCCCTTCCCCCCCCCTCCCACCCCCTCATAAATAAAAGTTTACAATTCCACCAAAATGACAACACAATTTAAAAGAAGTTTCAACGTTACGCCGACTGCTAAACGACACGCCTGGACCTCAGCCAAAGGTTGGGCCCTGGAAGTGCTGCCGATCACGATGGCTGTGCCCAAGGGTTAAACAGCCGTTTACAGAGCAAGGACTTGAACCTGGGATCGTTAGGGTCCTAAAGGTCTTCGTCCAGGACCCGGCCAGAAGGCCCTAGCTGACACGCGATCTCCCCCGGCGCATGACGCGTTTTCAGAACAATATGCACGTGCATATTAAGCACGACAAGGCTGCTGTCAGGATCCACGCCGATTCCGGACTCCTAGTGTCTGCTTCCAACCACAGGGACACAGTCGCGGGACATAACGACATTCTCCCTCACATCATCAGGAAGAGGCAAACGCGATAACCGCCATCACAGCTCTTCCAGCTTCCTACTGCGACTTAGCGGGTGAGTGCGCTACCGGTAATGGCCTGACCCTTCCGGTCAGCTGCTGCCACCTTGCGGGGCCGGGGTTCTCAGGGGCAGATCACTCGTGGCGTAACCCCAAGATTTGTCTACCCTGACCTGTGGCTATTCATAATCCGCCCATCGACCCTCAGGGCTGGGGTTGTGGTCAGTATGGCTGTCCCTTCCTTGTTTGGCTTGACCGCTCTTTGTGCTATTGGGTCCTGCGACTCGTGGCAAAGTTAAAGGAGAACAATGTTGTTGTGATGTTTTTGAGCAAACTCGTTTGGGATATTACATTTTTGGGGCAAAACTTAGTATTTTGAACTGGTAAAGGTTAAAGTTGATGTCCTAAATGTTTTGACCCCCGAACACTGACATGGAATATTTGTTAAGCAAAGTGTGGCGTCAAAACTGGTTGGACCCAGTGACATTGAAATCCGAATCCTAAAATCAATAATAATTATATTCTCTCCATTCACGTTCACCTCTCATCCCGTAAAAAAAACCACATCGCATTAAGCTATAGATTCCATCCTGCCATGTTTGTTATGAAATAGTCAAACATAATTACAAATGATAATGGTGATTTCTTGAACAAATTCATGATTTTCTCTGAAACAGCAGAAACAGCATATACGCAAGTCTTGTTGTTTAAAGAAAAAACATACAGTGAGCGTGCAATACGTGAAACGAGCCGTCCTGAATAGACGCCAAATCATGGGGTGTTGTCTTCAGACACCCCCACCCCGCCCTTCACACTCCACCCTCCCTCCTTCCCCGGCAGATGTGCAAGGGGTCTAGCACCTTACCGCCGTCCAGAGATGTGCCTGGTGATAATGCCGTGAAAACCCTCAGCATAAAGCGCGATTCATAAACCTCTAATCGCCGCGGTTGCGCCATGACCTTTCACCGTGACCTCACCCAAGGCTGTCCGCCAACCCTTGACCTCCTGTGATCCCGGGTCTGACCTGATGAAAAAGGCTGCTGACCCTAGCAGGCCGGAGTGTCCACAGCTCCTGTAAGGCGACCACTGGGCAAGGGATGGTCATTGTGTGACGCGGTGGTGGCTACAAGAGACTTGGGGCGACTGGAGATGGTATAATGAGCAGATGTGCAGTTTCATGGGGAAAATGCTTGGCGGTAATAAGATTCAGCTGCATGCAGCTGCTGTTGAAAAAACCCACTAGCGAATTGCACCGTGGCAGAGATGGTTAACGAGCTAGGTGTTCTATGAATCGGTATTACATAAAAGACTAGAAGAAGACCCACATATATTTTTTGTAACTGGTCTTAAAAGGCAGAGATTGTGTGGCCTTCCCCTGACCACAGTTTGGCTCACTGTCTGCGGTCTGTCGATGCGTGTACATGGGATAAGACTATTCATCCACTTGGTCACATACCAACATTGCATTATGTGATTGATTGCAATATCAATCAATATGAGGCTTATATCGCGCGTATTCCGTGGGTACAGTTCTAAGCGCAGGGATTTTTTATTTTTATTTTTTTTATGCAATTTATATCGCGCACATATTCAAGGCGCAGGGATTTATTTATGCCGTGTGAGATGGAATTATTTTTTACACAATACATCACGCATTCACATCGGCCAGCAGATCGCAGCCATTTCGGCGCATATCCTACTTTTCGCGGCCTATTATTCCAAGTCACACGGGTATTTTGGTGGACATTTTTATCTATGCCTATACATTTTTGCCAGGAAAGACCCTTTAGTCAATCGTGGGATCTTTAACGTGCACACCCCAATGTAGGTGCAAAAGGAGAATTTGTGGAAAAAACTTAAATGTTGTAGAATGACACTAATTTCCGTTAAGCCCGTCCTTAATTGAGCACGAAGTCGACTACGCGAAGCTTCGCGAAGTATTTATACCGAAAACCCGCAGCTACGGCGAAGTACTTCGTCCACTACATCGCTTCGCAAGTTTTGACATGCGAAGCTGTCGCTGTGACGAAGTTGTTGTCAAGTTTTTCTTCTCAAGAAGAGTGCTTTTTTGATTCAAGATGGACGTAGAAATCCTACTCGAAAGAGCAGATTGCACACCCTTGGGCTTCGTGAAGCTATGCTAAAAGTAGTTCAATGAAGGGACGAATTCTCGTTCCGGAAGCTTCGCAAAGTGAGCTACGCGAAGTCGAGTTCGTCCAATTAAGGACAGGCTTTAAGAAATTCAGTCATCAAGAATGTCCAACTCTACACAGAAAACACCCAGACTGTCGTTTCGCGTAGGTCTCCAAGTGGAAGGTGGTTCTATTCCGTGTGCAAGTCTGGCAAGATCTGAGATGATACGCCGAAACGCTTGCACGAGGGAGGAAGGGGGGGGGGGGGGTGTCTGAGCGGCAAACCAGCCAAACCAAAAGCGTATAATCAGTCATGAAGCACTTAAGCTTTGTTTAAATACGATGAAATGTTACTGATCCCAAGCTGGATGAACGTTTCAGATAGGTGTTTTGTGATGACGTCGAGTTATTGTAGTTGTAGAAGATGCATGCACACTACACAAGAATTTCTATTCGCTGGCATAAAAACGAATTTCGAGATTTTCGTTAGTTTTATTTCCGTAATCATCCAAAATTAGTTAAATGCATTTCAGTGATTAATAAGACAATAACCATCAATTTCAAAGTGTGAGCCGAAGTTTCATTATATTTCTGTTTAGGACAAGTTGAACGATTTAAAAAAAAAAAACAAGCGGTTCCAGACGAAAAAGAATGGCAAATCTCTGATATTATTTTGTCAGTCTTATAATTTTTGTGGTCTGCTCAATTGTGTTGCCATCTCACGCACAATACACAAACTTCCTTCTAGCGTTTTAAACTTGCCTGTTTCAGTCAGGAAAATTGTCGGGCTTTTAAAGAGTACGATTTTTTTGTTTCACATGCTGGTGAAGGAAACCACAAAATACATTCCCTTTGAAAATAAACACGCAAGTGTTCTTTTCGGATTTAGTGAATTAAGTTGCGTTTTAATTACCTTTATATTAATCATAAACAACCCCTCAATGACAACGAATTGGCATGAGGATGGAACGAGACGGCTGAATGAAGAGAATATAGTATAGGGACAGCATGAATTCAAAACAGCATTCATGCAGCTGCATTAAGTCTTGTTTATTTCCACTTCGAAACCTGTTACTCTGAACTCTGAGCGAGGCCAAACCTGAACTGCACAAGCAATGAAATAATGTATGCGGTAACGCTAACAATGCACAACAGTTCACTGAGAGGTGAAACACCGCAATTATTGTCGTTTTGTCGACAGACCGTGACCGCATAGATAAAAAAAAAATTAAAAAAAAGAATTGCGAAATTTCAAACGATACTTGATTTTGTGTTCCAATTACAACTCTTGGTTAAAAGCAAATCATTTAAAGTAATCTATGAATATTTCCTTAGTATGATTTTTTGTCCGTCCACAGATGGTAGGCGTTGTTTCCTGCGGTTTGAGTGTTGTGAACGAAAAGAACCCGGTGCACAAATGTCAGTCTTTCTTGCAACTGTCTTTGTTGGCTTTCGCACTGGCCCCTTCTCATTTAGAATCATTTGCTTTGTCTTGACACACTCTGACAGAAAAGATTCCTTTCAGTATTTTGTTGTCAGGAGTGTTTCAGGGAATTCACAGCTTCCACACGCACGCATGCAAACACACAAGGGCCTGAACTATTTACTGGTTTGTGAGCGCGTGTACTGAACAAGTGCGGTGCACTTATAGCGATACACGCATTTTCTAATGGCCGCCAAACAGGAAAGACAGTTGCTCTTGTGTGAACAGTCTCAAGAGTCTAAATTAAACGTTTGTCAAACAATGAACAACACGCTTGCCTATTGTTGTCCGCATGTTTATTTTAAGTGCAAGAATACCACTACCTTAGATTTGTTGAGTTGGTGAGCATGTTTGCTTGCATGCGACGGGATGTAGCTTCCACGGTAGTTATACAGGGTTATTCTCCAGAGCTGGGTATACCATTTTGTGACATGCATTCGCAGTAACGTATAATTATGAAATGGCAACTAGAATGTATTCTCTTTACTTGTTTTCATAAATACTCCTGTTAGATAATGATACAGACATTTATAACAACAACAAAAAATCGTAATTTTTGTCAAGTTTTGTTTTAATTGTTATTATCAAAATCCATGTAACACCCTCTGGCCTACATGTTACGCGAGTGATGATTGATGTACTTATCAAAATCCATGTAACACCCTCTGGCCTACATGTTACGCGAGTGATGATTGATGTACTTTGACATGCTTGTAATCTACTGAACGTTCACAAACCAAATATGCAAGTATTTCTAATTTATTTCCCTCTGCAGGCCAATGATATATATGGAGCCTGTATTTATTATTGAAATCATTTTGTATGGTTCAAATGTCTCAGTTAGATATTAAAGAAATATCATCTTCGTTGCATGGTTTTCACTGGTACACAGCTTTGGATAATAACCCTACATGATGAAGACCGTGACAGTCGAGTGAGCAGATTACAGAGCAGAATGTTTGTTATAACCATATAGAAATACAATATATCTATAAGTATATTTCAGATAAAATGGTACTGGTATTTGAAAAAACAAATATGTACGTATAATGAAAATGTAAAGGGTGCACATTCTTGGAAATATCATAAAGTACAACAATTTCCGATTTGGGGGGGATTTTTTTTATTGACGTATTTTTTTAATTTTTGTGTTTTTAATTCATTGCTTCAAAATGAAAGCCATCGCAAAATGTACTATTTCATGAGCAATATACACTGTAGTCTAAGTCACTGCATGTATCAAGTGAATGCGGACAACTGTATTGTGTAACCAGAGTTGTTGACTCTTCTTGAGTTACTATCAATTAAAATAAGTAAATGATATAATATGACTTTTGAGACAATGTGCGTGGCAATCACCTTGCAATGTTCCACTCGAACCGAAGAAAAAAAGGTCGAATTGCTGTCGATAAAGAAACATGACTTTTGAGGCGAGGGGAAAATCGCTTTGCAAGGGTTCACTCCAAAATGATCAGATTACCATTCATATAGAAACATGTCTTTTGAGACGAGGTGACTATAAATGTCCAGTGGTCCACTCAAGCCGAGGGGTAAATAACACGAGAAAAACTATTTTGTAACCAAATCTCTTGACTCTACCCGAATTACCACACATAAAACAAACATGACTTTCGAGAGGAGGTGAAAAGTGCTTTGCAAGGGTTCACCTCATCCGAATAAAAAAAGATCGAATTACCATTTATAAAGAAACACATGACTTTTGAGACGAGATGACTATAACTCTGCAATTGTCAACTCAAGCCGACTTTACTTCAATTACCACACAAAAAGAAACATAACTTTTGAGACGAGGAGGTTATCGTGTTGCAACTGTCCACTCTAGCCGAAGAAAAAGGGTCGAATTACCACACATACACAAACATGACTTCATGAGAAGAGGAGGTTGTCGTTTTGCAAATGTCCACTCTAGCCGAAGGAAAAGGGTCGAATTACTACAAATAAAGAAACATGACTTATGAGACGAGGGGACTATAACACTTTGCAATGGTTCACTCATGCAAGACGAAGGGAAAAACATGAAAAAAAAACTATTTTGTAACCGAAGCTCTTGATTCCACTTCTATTACCACCCAAACAGAAACATGACTTTTGAGACGAGGAGGTTATCGTTTTGCAATGGCCCACTCCAACCGAAGAAAAAGGGTCGAATTACCACACATAAAGAACATGACTTTTGAGATGAGGAGGTTATCGTTTTCAAATTGTCCTCTCCAGCCGAAGAAAAAGGGTCAAATTACTACACATAAAGAAACATGACTTTTGAGACGAGGCAACTGTCGTTTTGCAATGGTCCACTCCAGCCGAAGAAAAAAGGTCAGAAGTTGCAGTGGGGGGAACAGATGGTCAACGAATGAGTTCTAAAAGAGCTGACCAGGTCCCCCATGGAGGTAAAAAAAAAAAAAGAGTCATCACAATGAAAAAGGAGAGTGATGCGGGGTGAGGGTTTACGAATGAACGCCTTTGGCCAGAAACACGATCTTCGCTCCGGGGTACCGAGGGACTAAGCATGCACATAAAAATGAGGGTGAAAAAGAAAATAACGAAAACGCATCTTTCAGATAACTGGAGAAAAACAGAACTGGTCAAACTTTAAATGGTTTTATTTAAAAAAAATCATTGTTTGAAAATTCATCTCCATCAAAAACCCAAAAACAAAAGAACGAAAACGTCTCTTGTTTGACTGAAAGAAATACGGAATTGGTCAAATTCCGGAAGGTTTTAATTTGAACATTATTCTTTGCAAAATTAACTTGGCTCAGCCCCACATTATCTGGATAGAAAACATTGTTTGATTTAGCGTTGAATGACTTTCGTTATTGATGTATTTGTAAAGCGACCAACAAATGGCATGAACAGTAAACCAGAATAAGAGATATGTTTATACATATATATAGTCACGGCCGTAAATTCGGAAGCTCCTTTGGTGTACATGAACAATAAGCAAAGAAAGGTGCAGGGGAGATGCATGATGGAGGTAAAAAGGTAATGGGAGGGGAGGCGAGGGGAAAGAGAATAGAACTAAAAAAAACTTTGTTTAAATGGGAGAGGGAGGCTTTGCCCGAACCATGCACAGCACTACAACAATATTTCACTGGAACTTGAAACGGAAATTAATTTCGAAAAATCAGTAGTTCATTTTTTGTTCTATAGTTCTGTGAGACTTTCCTTTCATTCTTTTACGCGTGCCCCTCATACCGTCTTTCCATTCAGCCACTTTCTTTTTTCTTGGGTAAGGAGGAAGTTGAAGTGTGGGGCGGAGCCGGGTATGTTTGTTTTTCGGGGTGGCGAGGGGTCAAAATGAAGGGGGTATAGGGCGTCTTGCCGACCGTCTCTCCAATACGCTTTCAGTATGGAGGGGCGTAGGGTTCCATTCTTTGGCGACGACAGAGAACGTGAGATGGTACAAAGGTGAGACACCGTGGCATTCTAAGCTGTTGCAGGTCCCATCTCTTTTGAAAACAGATCACGTCGCGGATTTTTACCGCGACTGAGTGGAGGCGTAGGAAAAGGGTGGGTGGGGTAAAGGGGTTTTGTTGAAGATGGGAGGGAGACTAGTGGAGAAGGAGGGGGGAGGGGGCGGGAGAGGGGGTGAACGGAGAGGGATAGGGGCTTGTTGACAATGAAACACACTCCAGTGGTCTACTCTTTCGACTAACTCAAACTGGGTTTAAAATCATATAACTACCTTCTCCGCCATGCAACTCTATACGTTTCATCGTTGTATTTTCTCTGTGTCCGTTTCTCTCATGCCT
>NC_090245.1:88883824-88898824 GCF_037325665.1 Littorina saxatilis
TGCTTTTCCCATTACAAAGAAAGTGAGTCGATGTAGTTTGTGTGTGGCAGAACAATTATTTTGGTTTGGTTTGGTTTGGTTTTGTCATGAGTACCATAAAGTCATAGCATCTTATTTGTTTGTCAAATGGAACATTACAAATCAGTGTGTGCGAGACATACTGAATATTGCATGCATGAAATGTTGCAAAGGAATGTTTACATCTGTCACACACACAAAAACAACAACAACAACAACAACAACAATAACAACAAATATTGCTATTTCATATGTTACGTGGATTTCCATTGGTCAATTGGGCAAAACTGAGCTCAGTGCAAAAGTGATATCGACGACATTTCCGTCGATATCAGTTTTGATATCGACGACCTCTTTATTGCTTCCCCACTTCAAAAACAAAAACACCTAAATTTAAAAACAAACAAATATATATGAAAATGTAATTATCCCAGAATTTAGTTGAGCAAGTGACTAAAGACTTTTTGAAAGGAAAGACATTTTAAAATACTGAAAAGTACAAGAAAAGAGTGAACAAAAAGAAATAATAATCAGAGGGAGGAATATGGAACAGCCAAAACTGAGACAAATACTTTTGTAATTTCTTTACAGAAAATACAAAATGTCCAGAGAATTAGCAATATATATAACATTGACTGACTGTGTGATGATATCTTCTGCCATTGGTCTGTTTCGACAGTGATATCAAAATCTCGACCATCACTGTCTCAACAGACCATAGCAGAAGATATCATCACACAGTCCGTCAATATTGGGTACTAACGACGACAACAACAATTACAACGATGACAACAACAACAACAACAACAACAACAACAACAACAACAACAACAACAACAATAACAACAAGTGAAAGGAAAATTGAACACTTTTTCACAACTTCCACCCAAAATCATTCGTCGACAAGCCACACACGGATGTGAGGGACACACCCGCCTGTGTTGCGTTTCTTTTGGTGCCACGGCTACGGCTACTGTCTGTCGAGCACTGCAGTAGCTCGCCTGTCCAGTCCAGAGAGCCGAAGAAGACCTAAATAAATCTTTTGACCATGTCGTGCACGGTCACTGCGTCCCGGCAGGTGATCATGATGTCCGGCACTTTTATGAAGGTCACGGATGACCATTGTCCAAAGAAGCATGCAAATCTTCAGCGAGGGAATCTTGAATTTTTAGGGCATCTTTACGCCTTTGTGGCCCAGGATTTGTTAGAAGCTGTTAGCAAACAGCACTCGTGCTGTGTGGTTGAAGTTTGTCCGGAGTACACTGGAACCTTCCAATTAAGACTCTCCGATTTAAGACTCCCTTCCTTTTAAGACCCTGATTTCTCAGATATTCCGTGCATGACCTCTGTAAATGTCATTCTATTGTAAAACTCCCTCCTTCCTGGGACCTGATTTTCTCAGATTTTTTTTTTGGGGGGGGGGTCTTCTCGGGATGTTCCACTGTATAGTTCTGAATGTCCATTGTAGTGGGGCGTGAAGGGATTCCGCTGTCTTTGTCGCCGTCCAGGTAAAGAATTGCTGGGGATGACTTGACGGCTCGGCCAGCCAGAGGTAGTTGATGATGGTTGGCTTCTCTTCACGCGGAGCAGCGGGGGCTGGTTATGACAGTCTTTTCACACTCACCAACCGTGTGTCGGCGGCTGGGGTAGTGTTAATGGATGACCAAGAGAAGAGATAGGGGTAGGGTAGGGGGTGGGGGTTGGGTAGTAAAAACGCACGCACGTACGCACGCACGTACGCACGCACGCACACGCACACCCAAACACACACACACACACACACGCACACACACACACACCATTTTCCAAAACTATTAAACACTTGTGTGTGTGTGTGTGGGGGGGGGGTTGTAGAGGGGGTATGAATACAGGTATGAATAGATGACTACCAACTATTCCCATCTCACGAACGCCTTTTGTTCTGGTGTGTTTTGTGGGAATGAAGTAAACATGTGTAGTCTGACCATTAGATCTTTGTGGTATAAAAAAAAAGTACACAGTAGTAGTAGTATCAAAAGGAAGAGAAGAAGGACGAGGAGGAGGAGAAGGTGGAGAAGGAGCAGTAAAATGTACAGTAAAAGTAATCCTGGAGTAAACTTAACTTTCACAATAACGTGACCATAACGATGACGAGGAGGAGAAAGGAAAAACTTGATAAGAACACTCACTTAAAAAACTAACGGGTGGGGGTGGGGGCGGGTGGGGGTGTATTCTTGAGTAGAAGAAAGTAAGGGGTGAGACAAACGGAGGGGAAAGTCAGTCGGACATGGGGCATGAATACAGATAATAATAATAATAATAACAAACGTGTGTTCACTTCCAGACGGAGACACAACACGTTTCTTGTATATCACAACACTGCATTCAGCATGCTTTGTGCGCAATCAACAAAGAAAAGGTCATCACACCATGGAATATTGTGCATGAACGCAGCGTCGAGGCTAAAGCTTTTGTCATTGGCTATGCATGTATTCTTATGTGTGCAGTTCATGTCGACATAAGCTGCATTATCGTGGGCAAGAGAGAAGGCGAATGAGGAATGAGCAGTACAAACTGAATGGCACACTAAAAATATGTTCAGAAGATCTTCAATCGATTTGTTTTCAGTTGAGGAGGAAATTCCCTTGTTCATTTCAATGCTGGTTGTTCTTTCAGGCATAGACCATTTATCCTGGACCGCCAACTAGCTCTCTCTCCGCTCTTTCTCTCTATTACGAGGTAGCGGCCTCTGGCATTTAGGAACCTACGCTTACATGGCCTTTCAGAAATCATGCAGGGGGATGTCATATCCGGTGTCGATTGTAAACATGGACGAAGTTGCCGAGGTAAGTTCTGAAAATGCTAAAATAAACTCAGCTAAAGTGCATATGGAACATGTTTTTCGATGAGTTTTGTTAAGTTTAGTTTGGAGTTTTGGAAAATCCAGTTCATTGTCACCTCCCATTGTCACAAATAACTGGAGCGTGCTTTCTTTTCACTGTCTTCGAATCGCTGGCCTTTCAAACCGGACGCTAAGCGCCCCTGAAAGTCGAGCGTCGTAACCTCGAAGGGTCATGTGACGAGTTGGCGGTCCAGGTTATGTGGTCTATGTTTCAGGTCAGTCCAGGCTATTTGGTCTATGTTTCAGGTCAGTCCAGGCTATTTGGTCTATGTTTCAGGTCAGTCCAGGCTATTTGGTCTATGTTTCAGGTCAGTCCAGGCTATTTGGTCTATGTTTCAGGTCAGTCCAGGCTATTTGGTCTATGTTTCAGGTCAGTCCAGGCTATTTTGTCTATGTTTCAGGTCAGTCCAGGCTATTTGGTCTATGTTTCAGGTCAGTCCAGGCTATTTGGTCTATGTTTCAGGTCAGTCCAGGCTATTTGGTCTATGTTTCAGGTCAGTCCAGGAAATTGGTTCCACATAGCTTTCACTGACCTTTGTTGCACATGTTGTGTGCGATAAGAGAGCGTATACGCACCTTTGTTTCTCAGATCTAAAGACTATACAGCACTCTAAGGACTGGGTGGCCGAGTGGTAACGCACTTGCGCTCGGAAGTGAGAGGTTTCGAGTTCGACCCTGGGTCAGGGCGTTAGCAATTTTCTCCTCCCTTTCCTAACCTAGGTGGTGGGTTCAAGTGCTAGTCTTTCGGATGAGACGAAAAACCGAGGTCCCTTCGTGTACACTGCATTGGGGTGTGCACGTTAAAGATCCCACGATTGACAAAAGGGTCTTTCCTGGCAAAATTGTATAGGCATAGATAAAAAATGTCCACCAAAATACCCGTGTGACTTGGAATAATAGGCCGTGAAAAGTAGGATATGCGCCGAAATGGCTGCGATCTGCTGGTCGATGTGAATGCGTGATGTATTGTGTAAAAAATTCCATCTCACACGGCATAAATAGATCCCTGCGCCTTGAGTCCGAGTCTGGAGATACGCGTGCGATATAAGACTTCATATAACAAATCTTCAACACATAAAATCCGAATAGAACAAAGTGCTCTTTAATTTTGGAAAAGCACGAAGCCAGCACGAATGGGTCACAAAGACATGCCAGCGACAAAGACTCAAAGCAGGTGGCAGGTTTTCAATTCTTTGACGACCTACCAGCACTCTAGAACAACCCAATAAGGTTGTCAACAATGTCCAATGCCACACACACAACTAACCCTGTTGCACTGTCCCCACGATGAATGACCTCCCACAGTAATAAGGCTCGACACGTGCAGCCCGCTTTCTTCCCTGTTACACTGGTGCCTTCAACACCGCTGAATACCTCGCCACGATTATTAGCCCTCCTTCTGTCGGTTAGGCTTGATATGTCGTGATCGCCATTGTCCCGCTTTCTCTCCCCCCAACAAACACACACGACTGTAGTTAGACATTGGAGATCAAATTGGGTTTGAACAACCACAATGAGATTGGGGGGGGGGGGGGCAATTTGCGTTGACTCCCAACGCCGGGTTATGTTATTAGATCATGACCACTGTGTGTGGAGTTTCTCTCTAGCAGCGGGGTTTTCTTGTGGTATTTTATACAGGAATATGGCGAAGAGTTTGTTGGTTTTCAGAGTGTGTAATGAAGGCTGAGGGCAAAGTCAGGGCTTGTTTGTTGGAGTGATTTTTGTCAGGCGTGACTGACTGGTTGCGTTGCGTATGATTTGGAATGTGGTATTTGAAAATGTAAGGATGCTGAGAACTGTCGTCCTTGACTCTTTTCCCCCAAACGTTCTGCACAGTATTTATCTCCATTATTCCTATACAGACAAAGAGGATAGCACGTTTCGCCCTGCAGTCCGGACTGACGATCTAACAGCGAACGACAAGAAGAAGATACAGACAAAGAAGCTGACGATAACTTTTGTTACTTTGTTTTCTATAACGTTTTGCGAACTTGTTGTCCAGGTTGACTTGATAGATTCTTGGGATTTCTTGTTATCTTGAACGTATTTTGTGCATTGAACTTGGTCTTACTTAAGTTACAAATCAATTGCCTGCACTTATTTGCTATTTGGCTTCAACTAATTCAAATGGGTACGCGAAGTTTCCGACATTCTTAGAGTGTCTTCAATATTCGTATATACAAATATAGCTTGTGATTTAAAACTATGATTTCTTTTTCCCAAATGCCAAAGATGTCCTATCTGAGTCTGCAACGACAGCTGCCCGGGTTCTTCAATCAATGGAGCCGGCATAACAATGCTTTTGCTTGCCAATGTCGTCCATGCAGTTATTGCATTTTTCTGTTTGGCGCCAGGGCCCCAATTTTCAAACTCCAAACCCCAACTTTATTGACCGTTAAGATGTCAGGATTCCACCTCATTGAGCCCGATTCTCCCACCTGCAGGCCTTGTGACGGGGGACAAGTGTAAAATACACACCTTTAACCGGACACCGCTATGGGGCCAGGTGACTTATGAGAGGCGTCTCTTGACCACTGGCCTTTCTTCGCTGTCCGGTTCCTGTTGTCCTCTGTTCATTTGTATTTCTTCTGTTCTTCTGTTCTTCTGTCTCTATTCTCTTCCTCTGTCTGTCTTTCTCTCTGCTTTGTTTGTCTGTTTGTTTCTCTGTTTGTCTGTATCTCTCTCTCTCTCTCTCTCTCTCTCTCTCTCTGTCTCTCTCTCTCTCTCTCTCTCTCTCTCTTTCTCTCTTTCAGTCTTTTTCTCTCCCTCTCTCTCTCTCTCTCTCTCTCTCTCTCTCTCTCTTTCTCTCTCTTTCTCACCCTATCCTCTCCTCTCCTCTCTCTCTCTCTCTCTCTCTCTCTCTCTCTCTCTCTCTCTCTCTCTCTCTCTCTCTCTCTCTCTCTTTCCTTAAATCATCTGTCCCCCTCTTGCCCGTTTCTCTATCGTCGGTCTCATCTCCCCTTCCTGTCTTCCTTTCTTTTCTACCATTCCTACTCCTTTTTCTCCCCGTGTGGTGCAACCACTCGCCATTCGCTCTTTCTATTTTCATTTTTCAATTGATCCAGGCACAAAGTTTGTGGTCTCCTCTCCGAGTTGTTTTCCATTCTTCCCACTGACCATTGTGATGTCAGCTTCTGACCGCAGTCCAGCCACTTCAAGTCCATTTTGTGTCTGCGGTCATTGATGGCTGTTAATGGTGGCCCTTTGACCAGCCTCTATACGGCCGCAGCGACGATGTGATTTATGAAATGGGAAACCAGCGTCTTGAGTTTGAGTGGTACTCTTGGCGTTGTGCTACAGATCGAGGGAAAAGGTTTGTGGGGAGAGGTTGGCGTGGCTGTAGAATGTGAGGCGGCTGACATGTTCGAAGTGTAATTAAAAAAAAAGTTTAATTTTTTTATTTTATTTTTTTTATTTTATGTATGTATTTGTAAACCCCTTCTCGCAGTCTGGGTTTAACAGGGTTGGACTCGTCCGTCACAAACTCGTAATAAAAACAGTTGTTGTATTTTTGACGTTTATTTTCTTCTTCTAAAACAAGGTGGACATTTACTTTCACGTTACTAGACTAAACAAAGAATGACTAAAAGGAAAATATAGAAATAAGGAAAGAACGGAAAAAAAGGACTCTAGCCAGCATGTGCATCCTGAAATCAACAAACATTCAAATGCAATCAATTACTTGGCTAGAAAACATAATCAACATCATTCAAAACGAACATCAGAACAGATATCTTATTATGACAACACACTTTGATTAACAGTCATCGGATCAAAACACTGCCCACTGGTTAACAACATTTTATCAGAACATCGCCCAAATGAACTAGAACCACAAGCGAACTCACTGCCAATCTTACAGTTTGGAGTATACGCTATCTTCTGTTAATATGCTTATGGATTAGACTTCATTAATTGGATCCAAAACATAAGGAACACAAGTCTAAATCAATTCCAATTCGCACACAATGGAACGTAATTGTCCATCAGAATGAGACACAACTTATCCGAAAAAGGATTAAAGTCTCATAGAGCCCAAAGACTCATTTACTCATAATTTTTATATCTGTTAGTTCTTTCATAAATCACTAACTTTCCGAGTACATCGTTCAATGGCATTTTTTCTGATCTCAAGTTTACAACCATGACAACCAATATGATCCTCGCATTAATCTTTCATTCAGTTACATATTACACATTACATATTTCTCACAAAAGGACAAACACTTTCCGCCGCATCATTACATAGTTGTTCCTGCCTTTCTCCACGAAGAAAGATAACGCATTACTTTGTTCTTCTGACAATAAAACTATAATTCTTAACTATGCTTAGCTACTGACAGACAGACTCAAAACAAAGCAAAGATTGGTCATACTTAATCCACATTCCGATAGCAGAACCATAATATCTAGCGTCACAAATTGCAGATCAAGTATAAGAATTACATCATGCTTTTACATAATAACGATAGGGAAATATCCGCTGTTTCATACATCATACACTTATAATCGCATAACGATAAAAAGTAACAGAATGAAATAATCCACAACATACCTTAGGAAGCACAGAGCAAAATAGAACGCGTCTTTCTTTGACGGTGGATTCTGTGAAAGTGAGGTTTGTCTCACGGTTCTTCATGCCTGGAACTTTTCTTAACTATTCACTTTAATTAACAATGAACCACGATAACCGCCGCGGCCTGGGACTCTGATACCAAAGACTGACACGGCGTTGTTTGGGAAATTTAGTAGCTGTGGACAGGCTTACGGTAAGAGACGCTAGACATTAAATTAGCTATCTGATAAAACTACTGAGGGGGACACACACACACCCGTCGCGATATAACCTTGAACGGTTGAAAACGACGTTAAACACCAAATAAAGGAAAAACACACTCACACATGCACACAGTACAAATAGTGACTAACATTAATACAGACTATCAGGACGAACACTACAGTAAACACTACGGTGGTTACATATTGATTGATTGATTTATTGATTGATTGTTCCATTGATTTATGTATTGATTCATTGATTTATGTATTGATTTGTTGATTTGTTGATTTATTGATTTGTTGATTTATTGATGTATTGATTCATTGATTTACTTATTCATGTTGTGCTTGATATGATATTTTCCAAGTACTTAACAAAGGGAAGAAGGAACATTTGTGTGTGTGAGAGTGTGTCTGTGTGTGTGGATAAGGGATGAAACAGACAGACAAACAGAAAAAAACAGATAGACAAAAAACAGACAGACAGACATACAGACAGACACACAGAAACACAGACACACATACAGACAGAAAGACACACAGACTGGCAATCAGACAGACAGACACACAGACACACACACAGACACACAGACAGACTGACACACACACACAGACTGACACACAGACAGACAGAACGAGACAGTATGACATAGAGAGCAACCGACAAGGGTGAATCTGTGGTGTTACAAGGAGCCGTGTGCAAGTTGTGAAATACATTTTTGTTCACCCTTTATCTCCATGGCCCTATAATTCATCTCACATTTCAGGTTCACAACAACACCAACTTCGTTCATTCCTCAGTCACCACACCACATAACAAGCAAGGATTTCAACGTGTCAAATCGGCGAGGGCCATAATCACGAAGTAGCCAGTGATGACATGGTGTCCAGTCAAACAACAAACAGCTCTGATGACCACGACAGCGTCATCCCCGCCCTGCACAGCCGAGGCAGATGTTTCTGTCTGGAAAACACGCTGTTTTTCTATCCCCTGAAATGTTACTGCATTCTTTGCTTAATTCGTGGTTTTCTTCTGTATCTGTAATGTGCCTTTTCACTATTCCTTGAGATGTCATACCGTCTGCAGACGGGACGGTCTTTTCTTCAATCTTGGTTTTCTGTTATATGTGTAATATGGCTTTTCGGTACTGTCTGAGACGCCATACCGTCTAATTATGGTACGATCTTTTCTTAAATCGGTGTAATTTGCTTCTTTCTGTGTTGTGTTTTTTTTCTATATATTTTTTGATATGTCACACTGTCTGGAGATGCAGTCATCTTTGCTGTCGAGATGTCACTGTCCTGGATACAGTGTACTGCTTTTTTGTTTCATTTGCTGTATATAGTTGAGTTTGCTGCATGCTTTCTTTCTTGTGGTGTATATCCCTTTAAACGGCACACTGTCTGAATTTTCTGTAGTTTGCGTCTATCCGCCTTTGATGAGCTTTTGGCTCGAAACATTTGTGAATCCTTAGAAATATCTGTCATTGTCCTGATTTCTCTTCTTTTTTTTTTGCCATAAAAGACTGGCAACAGCCTGACTGCTAAATGATACATCGGGAGTAAAGACGTGCAGTATTAAACCCTTCTTAATACTTTTTAATGGAAAGCAATGTGTTTGTCGACATTTTTGTATATACAGACAATAGTAAGGCTGAATAGTTGACCCATTTTACCCTGAATATTTCCTGACGGGTGCACACACGTTTCATTCTTACTAAACTCCTGTTGAACTGGTTGATCGTCCAGGTTTGAAGAGAGGAAAAGAAATATGTTTTCTCAAATCGGAATGATTAGCGACATTTGTCCTTTTGGTGACAGGGGAATCATGTTCTGCTTTATCCTGGTGTAACGGGCAGAAGTATTGGTTTTTGTGTTATGGAGTAATAAGTGGGGGAAACACACACTCTCTCGAACGCACGCACTCATTCACGTATACGAATGCAGGCAGGCACGCAGGCAGGCACGCACACACGCACGCACGCACGCACGTACGCACGCACGCACATACACACACACACACACACACACACACACACACACACACATTCGGCGCGCACGCACACACTTCATTCCTAAGTTCCTCAACAGTATTTTCCAAGTTATGATTGATGGCATAATAGCCCAGTTGGTACTTTTTCAGTGAATCAGTGCTTGCTTATATTGCTTGATATGTACACCAAACCATTCTCAGCAAACAGCTAAAGAGACAATAATTAAGGCAAGGTTTGATTGAATATTATGTGACTGTCACAGACAGATCAGACATTTATGATCGTTAACAAGCAAAAAACTGAAAATTTCATTTTGAACAAAAAAGTGTTGAATAAGATAGACGGGATGACGGACGATGACGGTGGTCGGCATAGAGTATTTTGTCACATTATAAACGTACGCTGTTTTTACAGCTGCATTTTGTAACCAGGTATTTTTGTTCACAGCAAAGAGACCACACTAAATCTGTCGGTTTACAGAAGCATGTGACACTTGGGAGTTAAATCCTCCATTGATAATGAATAGGAAGAGAGGAGACAAAATGATAGAAAAGAAAAGCAAAGGCGGGTAAAATAAGCAAACCAGCCAATAAACGTCCCACAACCACACGCCCCGGCACGGCGACGGTCCAAGCAGCTCTATTCATTCTTGATGGCAAAGTAAACTGTATTTTTTACACTGTGCTTATGTTCGTTCCCCTTTGGCTCCAATTTTCAAACTGTACTTTTTACTCTGTGTTTATGTTCGTCCGTCTTTGCCTCCAATTTTTAAACTGCATTTTTTTATGCTGTCTTTATGTTCGTTCGCCTTTACCTCCGATTTTTAAACTGCATTTTTTACGCTGTCTTTATGTTCGTTCATGCACCTTTGCATCCGGATTTACTTATATTCTCTCTTTTTTTTTTTTTTACATATATACACTCATAAGTTACCCATTTTCATTATAAACCCAACGTCCTCTCGATTGCAACCCGCTATAAATCCCTACCTGTTGATTTTGCTATTTTTTAATAATACAAAAAAAGTTTTCTGATATTGCATGCCAAGAAAGAACAAAAAATCATTATATGGAGCGCAACGTGGATACTACACAAAGGCGTAGAGGTTACATGCCGAGTCTCAGTGATTATCAAAAATAATGGTCGAAGTTAGCGGATCATGAAAAATGCGAGCTTTAGCGAGCTTTTTCATGACCGCGAACTGAGACCATTATTTTTGATAATCACTGAGACGAGGTGTGTAACCTCTTTATTCCTCCTTTCTTCAGTTATTCAAAGAAAAGAGGAGTTTTTTTGCGAAAGTTTGATCGAATCCTATTCTCTCAACCAGTCAACCTGCGCAGGCGATCGATTAATGCGCGGTTGTATAGTTCCGTGCAAATCATTCCATTCTGTTAACACTTCTTGTCAGTTTTCCTATTTTAGGCTAAAATCAAGTACACAGATATGCTGTTATTCTGCTGTGGCGGCAAAGGCAGATATTGTGTGTTCTGTATATGTTTTGGTATCGCTTAGGGTAATGTTTTTTCGTCAAATGGGACTAGCAGACGAACTTTTGCACCCGTGTTCCAACGTTAAAAACTGTATGAAGTTCAGTTTTCCGGGGAAAATAGTGTATGAAACCCCTTTATGTTGTTTAAATTGATGAGATGTGTGCATTTGGTTGCGTGTGATCTGTTTATTAAATGAAATATTGTTGAAAACTGACCGTCGGATTGCAGTCTGTTGTCGAAGGAACTGAGTGAAAAGAAGGGGAACTACTCTTGTCGCTAGACAAAGTATGAGTTACTTGCCTTGGGAAATTGCTTGTGATGAACGGCTTGAGCCACGGCAGATGAGATTCAGAAAACAACCGAACTCATCTACTATATAATACTGGTAGGGTTTTCGGTGGTTTTTCGATTCCTGTGACCAAACCGCGCGGATTTGTGCCTTCTCCTTCGGTTACCATGCCAACGTGACCCAGGAAATCGATTCCGCTAGGTCCCGACTTCCAATTTTGTCCACGAACAAAGTTTCAAGAGGTTTGTCTCGCAAATTTGAGCAGACAACAGTGAACTTTGACCTGAACTTTGACCTCGCCGAAAGAGATCTGTGATTGGTTCTTCTTCAACTTCAATACGCGTGGCCTTTTTCGCCGTGTGGACGTATCTCCTACCAAACCCCGCCGGTTTGGACCCTGTCCCTCGGTTTTCCCGTAGTAACGGATCGCGATGAAGACGATAGGCTGGGTTAGATTGACGACTTCGAAAGCGAAATGGCTTTTTGAGGCCTTTTTAACGTGAAATGTCGTAGCAGACAGAATATCCCAGCTATCCCATTGGCCGAAAGCGAACGGTTTGACTAAACACTACGCGACCGCACCTCAGACGAACCTAGCTGTGTGTTTTATTTCTCTACCCCAGACGAACCTAAAATAATAAGAAGATAGATAGATCTGTTTATCTGTTAATGGAACTCCAAAATATTCCATAGATTTGTTTACTTAATTTTTAAAAGATAAGTTCGAAACATTATCATCTGATAAGTCGCCGTATAACCTTATAGGTTCCAGCGACTAAATATTTCCCCACGGTGCAACCATAGACATGTACGTCATCATGATCTCCCCTTAATTTGACCGTTATTTTGGCTGTCTTAGTGAAATGGTAAGATATATCTCCATGTTTTTTACATGTAAGTGTTCGGAAAAAATACAGTTATAGCAGTTATGTACAAAAATAAGCAGCATATGCTCTTTTCGCCAAAGTAAAGTCCTTTTTTCTTCTGGTTTCTTATATGTGTCACAGCACACTGCAAGCTTTTAGGCGAATAGCAAGTGAGTGGTATATATATATCATCAATTTTATAGTAGGTAACGGTGTGAATTACTTGCCATGTTCATGTTCATTATACGTTTTCCATATGTGTCATTTAATTGTGTATTGCTTGATGCCATGTATGTGTGTGTGTGTGTGTGTGTGTACATGACTTTAAATAAGCATGGATGTGTGCACTCGATTGTGTGTGTGTGTGTGAACCATGAATATATTTTCTGTTGTTATACTATGCGTTTGAATCATTATGTATTTTAGACGTCATACCTTTTTTTCGTATCTTCACGATGGCTTTTACCCGTTTAAATTTTAATGCTTCCAACTTTCAAAGCGCTGCACGGCTGGGAAGAGATGCGCACTTTTATCACTGTTGTTCATGTAGACGTAATCATGGATTCATGCAAACGTCATTCCTGCTGTATTTTATTTTGTTTGTTTGTATAGTCGCGTGCGGTCGCGCAGTCTTTAGTCAGACCTAAAGCGTGGCAACATTCGGACCGCTTGCTTCTGCCCAGCTTTGAATCGAGACAGCTGTCAATCTGCTGTCGCATCAACTGGCTCTACAGGTAAATCCCATTTATCAGTCTGTAAAACTTTCGTAAAGTGTTCCTAACCTTGCTGTATTCTGCCACAGGGGTTATACTATAGAGATAGAGAATTTGCAGTCTCCCCCCGCCATTTTGACGCGCATGAGGCATGTTTTAATCATGGATACACGCTGTGTGGAGTACGCTCATTTTTTTGATAATACACCAAGTTTGTTTGAGAAACAGAGAATAGTCAAAGTGCAAAACAGGGGTTCCCAGGTCTGAATATGCGTTTGAATCATTATATATTTTGGACGTTTTAGATTTCCATTTCGTAAAAATCTATGACCCATGGCGCATTACATGTGGGGGGGGGGGGGGGGGGGGGTGAACGAATCTTGCTTTTTCTACTTCTCTAACCCATGGCATAGGCCATACATGTGGGGGGTTCTATTACCTGAAAACAGCATCCACACACACGCGCACACGTTCCATTGGACGTACATTTATTGTGTGTGTGTTTGTCTGTGTGTGTGTTCATGGATGCTGCACTCGATTGTGTGTGTGTGTGTGTGTGTGTGTGTGTGTGTTTGAGATGTCACTATCGTGTCATAACAAAACTACTATTTTGTTGGTGTTTTTTTGTGAAATAAATTTGGTTTTTCAATTTTTAATAATCTCTTTCGTTAATTTTATTAAAGTGTTAAAATGATTACAATTGTGATATTGTGTGATTTCCTTTTGCGGCGTTTGGTCACAATTACCACAGTAATCCCTCAAGTAACCAGTGCTCCACATGGATGTATTGTTGGTTTAAGTAAATATTTTTCAAAATAGCTGCTTTGTTAAATTTTGCAAGTATCAACAACACATCCCATGCGGATCTCTGGCAAGATAAATGGCTGGATCTCACGGCTCAGTCTATAGCTTTCTGTAAACAAACTATGGTCCTTCAGTTGTTTGGGGACGAGTACAAACTATCCCAGACTGAGCTATGGCAATTCCCAATCATCAAACTTGCTACAAACACTCATGGCAACAAACACCTTAACTCATTAGATCTTCGTTTAATAAGATACAAACATTGATTACATAAAGTTAAAATGATTAAATATATAAATTCACACATATCATGAAATGGCATCTCATTAATAACAAAATGTATTGAAACCCATGCTCCCCAAGAGAATATAATTCATTATATGCGGGATAATGTGCGGGGGGGGGGGGAGGGGTGCAAACAACATTTTCACAAGCACATAACCAACAAAATGACATCGCATGCGCAGCACACAAAGTGCGTAGCACGGGTACCACTAGTGGATTTTATATGGAGATTCATGTGTTCAGGCCTGTAGTTGTTAATTTAAATGCGGTATGTTTGTATTGTTTGCTCCAGAGATGTATACTTCGTACATTAGAGCGTTCTGAACTTTTCAGTCGCAAAAAGTAGTACCGAAACAGAACAACCTCTCAACCCATTGCACTATCGAGGATTCAGGCTGTTGCTGGGTCGTTATTTGTTTGGTTGCTGGGTCATTATCGAAAAATAACTACCCCTACAAGTTTACAGAGGTAAAGAAGCAGAGGGGGGAATAAGTGCTTTTATAGGCCTACTGTGATACAATATGAAAGAATGGCTGTTTTTTTAGTGTTACACAATGCTATTGTGTGTGTATGTCAGTGTGTGTGCACCCTTCCTCCTTCTTTTCGGCTTAAATACAGAGCGTTCAGAAGAATTTTCAGAAACTTTTTGAAGTGCTCTTGGCTACACTCACTGTACTGCTTTTAGATCTCGCGCAGTTTTCTGATATAACAGTTGCGATAAGTGAAATAAAATATTGAAGTATAGGTGTCTTCAAACTCGCTTTTAATTCTTGCGAAAGGAAAATATCTTTCTTCGTCATTTACTACTGGTAAAATATGTTTAAAGTTAATAATGGTCGGAATTATAAGTTTCAGTCACTCCACCTACACCTGTGTCT
>NC_090245.1:88906324-88913824 GCF_037325665.1 Littorina saxatilis
AGCAGGAAAAGGAATCCAGATTACATCCCTTTGAACTTCGGTGGCACAATTTTACAAGAAACTGAAAGTCATAAACATCTTGGTATTATTATTCAGAATAACGGTAAGTGGGAGTTACATATTAAATCTGTTATAGCAAAATGCCGTACGCTAGTAGCTTGCTTACGATCTTATAAATATAGACTAGGCAGAAAAGCTTTAGAAACAATGTATAAATCCTTCATATTGCCACATTTTGATTATGCTGATGTTCTCTGGGACAACTGCCCTAAGGAGTTAGCCACCGAGCTCGAAAGTATTCACTTAGATGCAATTCGAACCATTGTTGGAGCAGTCCGCGGTACAAGCCATCAAAAATTGTACGATGAGTCAGGCTTTATTTCATTACTAGAGAGGCGAAAACGTCATAAATTGATATTATTTCACAAGATCGTTCACCGCAAGGTGCCAAACTACTTATTAGCGATATTGCCACCATTGATATCAACTAATAACCCATATCACCGGCGCAGACCTCTAGACAGGAAAGTTCCATCGTTTAAAACTGAATTATATAGAAACTCATTTCTCCCATCTACTACACAACTCTGGAATTCTTTACCAGACTATATAAAACTTAGTGATTCCCTGAGTGAATTTAAGCACTTTTTGTCAAAAAACGATTTAAGTCCGCCGTGTTATTTTTATTCTGGAGATCGCATGTCACAAATAATTCACTGTAAGCTCAGGTTATATATAAGTGATCTCAATAACGATCTAGTGAGACGTCACGTTGCTACAGATGCATCTTGTGACTGTGGATTCCCGTCCGAATCCGTACAACACTTCATATTCGATTGTCCAAATTATCGCGAAGCACGTCAAGAAACTATACATACCCTCCCTAATCACACAATTCACCTCCCCCACCTTTTAAACGGAGACAGACAGTATTCTTTAGATTTGAACAGGAAAATTTTTTCCACCGTACACTCGTTCATTGAACGTTCAGGCCGCTTTGGGTAAGTCAGAATAAATGCTCTACAAGCCGGACAACAACTTAAACTTCTGCACATCTCCTACCCATCCCTCTTCTTTTATTCATCTTCTTTCCCTCCTTCCTTCCTTTACTGTCTTTCTTTATAATCATTATGCAACGTTCATTACGTTATTAATAGATTTGGTTTATTGAGACAAATTTTTCACCCGTTACCGCCTTATGTTGTAATGTCATGCAGGAACACCACTATAAGCTTCTAGCTTGTTGCTGTTTCTGTGAACTTTGTATACATGTCATGATTGTAACCTTTGTTAAAATAAACTTATGTTTAAACCAATAGCAATAGTCCCCGTTAATTATTGTGAATAAATATATATATAAGCAAGAAAGAGCAAAGAAAGAAAGAAAGAAAGAAAGAAAGAAAGAAATAAAGAAAGAAAAAAAGAAAGAACGAAAGAAAGACAGAAGAAAAACAGAAAAAAAGACTGGATTGAGAAGATATGAGCACGGAAAGGCTGGAAGATTCGGCCATCGCCCAAACTTTTGTGACTAATTCGGAAGGTTTGCCGAAAAATTAATTCCTGGCAACACCCGTGCAAAAGAAAGGGCTGAAGGGTTCTTTTCCTTTAACACAACAATAGATGTCTCCGTTAATTAGCGAGCGCATGAATTGTGACATGAATGGGCTACCATATGACGTGAACTTCCGACAGGGACGGCAGGAGACAAGTTGCTTTCTCGCCGTGTGATGTAAAGTGAAGTGATGGGTCCTTTCCCTCTCTTGTTTCCTTTTTTAAAGGGCTCCATCCTTCTTCAACTTGATTGACATTAGGACTGAAGGGTTGGACCGTAGGAAGGAAACATGTGTCAAATTATTATGACGCAGCGCATAAAAAAACCCAGAAAAATAAGAACTTAGACTGAAGAAAACAAGTCGCGTAAGGCGAAATAACTACATTTAGTCAAGCTGTGGAACTCACAAAATGAAACTGAACGTAGTCCGCCGCTAGTGCAAAAGGCAGTGAAAGTGACGAGCCTGTTTGGCGTGGTAGCGGTTGCGCTGTGCTTCATAGCACGCTTTACTGTACCTCTTTTCGTTTTAACTTTGTGAGCGTGTTTTTTTATCCAAACATATCATATCTATATGTTTTTGGAATCAGGAACCGACAAGGAATAAGATGAAAGTGTTTTTAAATTGATTTAAAAAAACAAATTTGATCATAATTTTTATATTTTTAATTTTCAGAGCTTGTTTTTAATCCAAATATAACATATTTATATGTTTTTGGAATCAGAAAATCATGAAGAATAAGATAAACGTAAATTTGGATCGTTTTATAATTTTTTTTTTTTTACAATTTTCAGATTTTTAATGACCAAAGTCATGAATTAATTTTTAAGCCACCAAGCTGAAATGCAATACCGAAGTCTGGCCTTCGTCGAAGATTGCTTGGCCAAAATTTCAATCAATTTGATTGAAAAATGAGGGTGTGACAGTGCCGCCTCAAGTTTACAAAAAGCCGGATATGACGTCATCAAAGGTATTTATCGAAAAAAAGAAAAAACGTCCGGGGATATCATTCCCAGGAACTCTCATGTCAAATTTCATAAAGATCGGTCCAGTAGTTTGGTCTGAATCGCTCTACACACACACACAGACAGACAGACACACATACACCACACCCTCGTCTCGATTCCCCCCTCTACGTTAAAACATTTAGTCAAAACTTGACTAAATGTAAAAAGGAACCAATAAAAGAAATGACAGTGATGTAAAGTTAAATCAAGTTCATCTCAACAAGGGAGAATTTCATAAGTAATTTAAAGAATGAAAATAAACTGTGACTGTTTATACATGGAGGAAAAACAACACCCAGTTATACATTTACAATGATTGTCCTATAGTTTCTTAAACATGACCAGAGCATTCTAGGTGAGACATAAGACATAATTCATCTTTAACATCTCCCCAGAGAAATGTAGATGCGATGCAATAGACCCGATCCATACACATAAAGCAATAGACATGTCCTAAACATCAAAAGTATGATCTCGTAAGAATAGCAATTATGATCTTGTGATACCATAATTATGTACTTTATCAAACCACAAGGGCCATAAACAAAAGCCACGTCAGTATGACATAAAATATGCAAATAATATAGGAGAGATGAGCTGAACATGTTAACATCTATAAACATTAATCTCACAGAGACAAATTAAATTACTGTTGCAAACAATGAAAAGGGGATAGGGATGGGGATGTGTTAAGAATGGCAAGAAGTTATAATTGGGATTTTATAGTCCAAGAATATATGGAGCACACAAGACGGTATGATGCAGTACGAAGCACACAGACAGGAAACGGAATTTTAAAAAAAACCCAGATAGGATTACAAAACAGACAAGAAGACATAATGCCCCACAACACACACACACACACACACACACACACACACACACACACACACACACACACACACACACACACACACACACACACACACATGCACAAACATGCATGCACGCACACACACGCACACACACACATGCACACACATACCTAAAGTGTGGATGGTTACCTAAGAGGCGGCACTGGG
This sequence comes from Littorina saxatilis, assembly GCF_037325665.1. Taxonomy (NCBI): domain Eukaryota; kingdom Metazoa; phylum Mollusca; class Gastropoda; order Littorinimorpha; family Littorinidae; genus Littorina; species Littorina saxatilis. The sequence goes on from NC_090245.1 coordinate 88,909,904, forward strand.
AGGAGTGCCTTTCTAGTGCACTTGCACTACAACAGCACTGGGTGCAGTACTCGCTCCGGCATCGAAGAATTTTGCACTAAAAAATGCACAAAATTTGACCTATTTCGTCGCCTATAGAGGACGGAAAGAATGTCATTTTGAACATTGTTATGACATTCTTTCCGTCAAAAAAGTCAATTTAACGGTGTTAAATGAAGCGACCATCCACACAATTAGGTTGCCATCCAGAGTTTAGGTTGCCATCCACGTGTGGATGGTTGCCTTATGGTGATTTAGGCAACCAAACCTGTGGAAACATGGGTACACACACACACACACACCCACACACACACATACACACACACACACACACACACACACACACACACACACACACGTGACACACACACACACACACACACACAACTTATGGTAATGGAGAGGAACAACACTCTTCCTACAATAACTTGGCATTGGTTTATCAGCGTGGCGGCTTGGTGAGAGCAAGGATATTCTACTGTTACGCTTCGTAGAATATCTTTAATGAGAGCTAACTGCAATACTTGTTTTTTCTATTAGCATTACCAAGCTATTGGTGACAAAAGCCACAAGCAAATAACACCCCTTCGCCCCATTGACTTCTAATAGCCCGCTCTGGCCAAAGTGGACATGACTCTTTGCATAGTTGAAAGGGAGAGAAAATCAACACAAATCGAATACACGATAAACCTCTCCATGCTAAAACTACAAACAATACCGCCCACAGCTATCAAATCTTCATCATTTTCAAATCACCCGTAATCGCCGTAGTTATGCAAAGCAAAGCTATAGGAAGCCGCAAAACACATGCGGAAAAGGCTGGCTGATACACTCATTTGACGTCAAATCTATGGAGAGAAAGGACTGCCGATGCTGTGGCGGTTAGAAAAAAAATTGCTGCGGATCGGATCGGATTTATGGGCGTAAGAAGAAGAGTGGAAATGAATTTGCTGGAGAGTTAAACGCCCGCAGTGTGAAAGGAGCGACGCCATCGCTGTCACGTGTTCTAATCAATGAGCTGTTATGCTGTTTTTTCTTGCTCCGCAGTTTCGTATCCCAAAGCGGCTTTGCCATGGAGTGGTAGGCTGGCGACAAATCGCGATCCAATTACATAATTTGTGCATCCACTTACCCCTGAAACCAAGGGCCAGTGTTTACACATGAACCGATCTTTCTTTCCTCTTTTTTTTTTGGAATTAAATTTATTTTTTTTCCAACTTCTGATCGGCCCATATTTATTTATTTTTTTTGCAAACGCGCGGCATCGCTGCGGTTTCCGCGCCGGTCGGATCCTATTACGCCATTTCTACCCCTCCTGTTCTCTAAACCCTTGTGATCAGAGCGTGCGGCCATTCTCAGTAATGAGCGTGTCCCTTTGTCAGGTGTGTTTTGTTCCACGACTGCATTTGACGGCATCAAACCGCACAGCATGATGATTCATTTAAGATATTTGCATTGGAAGCAGTCACGGTGAATGATTAGAAAACGAATCGGGACAAAAGGGGGATATGGAAAATACCCCCGTCCAGCGAGGGAGTGGGGGTGGAGCGGTGTGGGGAGAATGGAGGGACGGCCGGAGCAGGCTGGCCGCTATGATTCCTGACGGTATGAATTATGATGGCAGCAGTGCCTGACAGCCGCTGGCTTGCCTCCTGATGACTTCATTATCGTCACCATTATTCCACGCTGCCCTGGCTAAGGTACTTGTTCAATCCTTACGTGGTACAAAACTGCATGGGAAATGAACAAGGGGATGGGATGGGTTTGGAGTGAACTGGGTGATGGGTGGGGGGCTGAGTGAGGTGGGAAAAAGGGAATAATGTGGGGGTAAAAAAGTGAAAACAAGTGATGACTGAAAACAAATCCTTGACCAACTCCGGACGTCCAAAGGACTATAATATATAGAGTGGGAATATTGGGAATTTTGCGTGATAGGACCAGGCCTGACCTAAAAGGCTTTTCTTCTGGAAGATTCGCAGTTTTCGTCACACATAGAGAAGTATATGTAGTGGAAAAAGAAGATACAAAGTATAAACTTATAAAGGACGGAGAAAGTGAAGATTTTCCTGTAACGGCAAACCACAGATGTGGAATATAACACCTATGCGAGCAAATCTACAGCGAAAAAATAATGAAATACACCTGCGAGCAAGCAATAATAGGGGTGGAATAAAACATCTCATGCGAACAAATTACCTCCACATAAAACATCTTCTGGCGGCCACTGTGCCTTGCCGGTATAAATCACTGACCATCATCCTTTTTCAGCAGCAATGCACATTATTTTGCTTCGCCCCCATTCATTTCTAAAGGGCCATTTCCCTCTCAGTAGCCCGACGGTAGATAATAATAATAGACAGGCTTTTCTCTGTCACTTTTTCCACTGTTCTCTATTCTCTCCTTTTCCGCCGACCACCTCAAACCCAGGTCAGGGGTTGTGACCTGGCGCGTGACATTTTGACCTTCTAAGTGATGATCTACGATGAGTACCACCATTTTTACGGCCCCGGAACGTGGATAGGTATGTTCCGTACGCGTGCGCACACGTGCAGAGAGTTGTTGTGAAAAGACGGATCGGCTGTGACGGTAGCGGTGTCTTTTTCCCCACCTGTTTGTGTCGAGTTATGTATGTTGTGTGTCGGTTGGTTTATGTTGTTATTTTCCTTGCTTGTTTGTTTGAGTGTGGTTTTTATATCTTTGTTTATTTCTCTAGTCGGTTTGAAATGCGCTTTTTCCGCCCCCCCCCCCCCCCCCCTCTCTCTCTCTCTCTCTCTCTCTCTCTCTCTCTCTCTCTCTCTCTCTCTCTCTCTCTCTCTCTCTCTCTCTCTCTCTCTCTCTCTCTCTCTCTCTCTCTCTCTCTCTCTTTCTCTCAATTCAATTCAATTCAATTCAATTCAATTTAATTCTCTCACTTTCGCGCACTCTCTCTCTCTCCGTCTCTCTCTCTCTTTCTCTCTCTCTCTCTCTCTCTCTCTCTCTCTCTCTCTCTCTCTCTCTCTCTCTCTCTCTCTCTCTCCCTCCCTCTCTCCCTCTCTCCCTCTCTCTCTCTCTCTCTTGTCAGTAACACATCACATCACACCAGGAGGTACGCAAGTAAATCATGGATTATTTACGACACATCATGGTACATAGCACACAGCGAGACGGACTGAACGTGCTGGCGTAACACAGCCTCACGGGTTTTCCTGACGAAGTGATGGAAAAGCGAAACCCCCGGTCTTGCATGCTCAGCGACTTAGCAGTGTGGTGGAACCCGCCTATTAAAACTTGGGAAAATGTGGGGACATGGGGTTTAACAAGGAAGGAGTCTAAAATTGGGGGTCAAGTTACAGATGTTATGAACAGAATATCAAAAAAGAATCAAGGTCTTGAAAAGGGAAACGTTTTAACATTGGGGGATTCCACCGAAATCGGCGAATGCTGCCTGAATGGCGGGGTAAAAAAACCGGTCATACACGTACAAATCCACTCGTGCTAAAAAACGTGAGTTTGTTTGTTCGTTCATGGGCTGAAACTCCCACGGCTTTTACGTGTAAGACCGTTTTTACCCCGTCATTTAGGCAGCCATACGCCGCTTTCGGAGGAAGCATGCTGGGTATTTTCGTGTTTCTTTTACCCATCGAACTCTGACATGGATTACAGGATCTTTTTCGTGCGCACTTGGTCTTGTGCTTGCGTGTACACACGGGGGTGTACGGACACCGAGTAGAGTCTGCACACAAAGTTGACTCTGAGAAATAAATCTCTCGCCGAACGTGGGAACGAACCGAACTCACGCTGACAGCGGCCAACTGGATACAAATCCAGCGCGCTACCGACTGAGCTTCATCCCCGCCCTAAAAAACTTGAGTGAACGTGGGAGTCTAAGCCCATGAACGAAGAAGAAGAAGATGACATTGGAGG